>NC_053028.1:296437117-296513519 GCF_003073215.2 Triticum urartu
CAGTCCGGCCGAAGGATATAATCTAGCTGTCTGGATACCCCCTAATCCTGGACTCCCTCAACAGGGTTTGGAGGCACCGGCAAAGTTTGCACCAACTCTCAAGGTGAGAAAGGGCAATGCACTGTACCGAAGAGGCTAGCAATGATGGAAAGGTGAGAATGCATATAATCCATGGACTCAACATGAGTCATAAATAACTCATATACTTGTTGCAAAAATCTACAAGTCATCAAAAACCAAGCAGTATGTGCATGCTCCAAGGGGGGTAGATTGGTAGGAAAAGATCATCGCTCGTCCCAGACCGCCACTCATAAGGAAGACAATCAAAGAACACCTCATGTTTCAAATTTGTTACACAACGGTTACCATACGTGCATGCTACAGGACTTTCAAACTTCAACACAAGTATTTCTCAAATTCACAACTACTCAAGTAGCACAAAACTAATATCGCCATCTTTATATCTCAAAACAATTATCAAGTATCAAACTTCTCATAGTATTCAATGCACCTTTAATGAAAGTTTTTATTATACCAAGCTTGGATGCCTATCATATTAGGACTAATTTTATATCCAAAGAAAATTACCATGCTGTTCTAAGGAACTCTCAAAATAATATAAGTGAACCATGAGAGATCAATAATTTCTATAAAATAAAACCCCCACAGTGCTCTAAAAGATATAAATGAAGCACTAGAGCAAAATTATCTAGCTCAAAAGATAAAAGTGAAGCACATAGAGTATTCCAATAATTTACGATTCATGTGTGTGTCTCCCAAAAGGTGTGTACAGCAAGGATGATTGTGGTAAACTAAAAAGCAAAGACTCAAATCATACAAGACGCTCCAAGCAAAAGACATATCATGTGGTGAATAAAAATATAGCCTCAAGTAAAGTTACCGATGGACGAAGACAAAAGAGGGGATGCCTTTCGGGGCATCCCCAAGATTAGGCTCTTGCCACTCCTTATTCCATAATCCATCAAATCTTTACCCAAAACTTGAAAACTTCACAACACAAAACTCAACAGAAAATATCATGAGCTCCGTTAGTATAAGAAAACAAACAACCACTTAAGGTACTATGATGAACTCATTCTTTATTTATATTGGTGTTAAACCTACTGTATTCCAACTTCTCTATGTTTCAAACCCTCCGATACTAGCCATACATTCATCAAAATAAGCAAACAACACACGAAAAACAGAATCTGTCAAAAACACAACACTCTGTACTAATCTGTAGGTTTGGAATACTTCTGTAACCCCAAAAATTCTGAAATAAGTTGGTGGACGTGAGCAATTTTTCTGTTAATCATCTTCAAAAAGAATCAACCTAATCGCTCTCTCGAGTAAAAAATGGCAGCAAATCTCGTGAGCGATAAAGTTTCTGTTTTTTACAGCAAGATCGCAAAAACATCCCCCAAGTCTTCCCAAAGGTTCTACTTGGCACATACTCTAATTAAAAGCATAAAACTGCATCTAAACACAGGCTAGATGAATTATTTATTACTAAACATAACCAAAAAGCAAGAAACAAAAATAAAATTGGGTTCCCTCCCAACAAGCGCTATCGTTTAACGCCCCTAGCTAGGCATAAAAGCAAGAATAGATCTAGGTATTATCATATTTCGTATGCAATCCATAAGTGGCCCTCATAATAGACTCATAAGGTACTTTAATTTTCTTTCTAGGAAAGTGTTCCATGCCTTTCCTTAACATAAATTGGAATCTATTATTCCCTTCTTTCATATCAACAATTGCACCAATCGTTCTAAGGAAAGGTCTAGCAAGAATAATGGGACATGTAGGATTGCAATCAATGTCAAGAACAATGAAATCTACGGGCACATAATTACTATTTGCAACAATAAGAACATCATTAATACTTCCCATAGGTTTCTTAATAGTGGAATCCGCGAGGTGCAAATTTAAAGAACAATCATCAAATTCACGGAAACCTAACACATCACACAAAGTTTTTGGAATCGTGGAAACGCTAGCACCAAAATCACATAAAACATAGCATTCATGATCTTTAATTTTAATTTTAATAGTAGGTTCCCACTGATCATGAAGTTTTCTAGGGATAGAAACTTCTAATTCAAGCTTTTCTTCATAAGATTGCATTAAAGCATCAACGATATGTTGGGTTAAAGCTAAATTTTGACTATAAGCATGCGGAGAATTTAGCACGTGTTGCAACAAGAAAATACAATCTATCAAAGAGAGATTATCATAATTAAATTCCTTGAAATCCAAAATAGTGGGTTCATTGCTATGTGAAGTTTTGACCTCTCCAATCCCACTTTTACCAATTTTTGCATCAAGATCTAAAAACACTGAATCATTGGGACGCCTTTTAACTAAAGTTGACTCATCTCCAGTCCCATCATTATCAAGATTCATATTGCAAAACAAAGATTTAATAGGAGACACATCAATCACTTTTAGATCTTCATCCTTATTATCATCAAGTTCTTCCAGTTTGGCGGCCATCTTATTGACTAAGGCGGCCTGCTTATCCGAAATTTGGGCTATTAAGTTTTCAAGATGAGCGGACTGAGATCTCAGACCATAAAATTCTTTAGAGATATCCTCGAGCTCTTTATTCATATACCCCATAAAACTTTTTTGTTCTTTAAGCTCATTTCTGAAGAAATTATTATGCTCAAACTGCAAGGACATAAAACTTCTAACGTTGTTTTCAATTTCTTCCAGCCTTCTAAGGTGTGCATCAATACTTTTTGGTAAAGCCATCGCGGCAAACAATCCAACACACAAGCACACAAGAAGCGAGCGAAAAAGAGGCGAACGGAAAAAGAGGTCGAATAAAACGGCAAGGGTGAAGTGGGGGAGAGGAAAACGTGAGGGAAATGGCAAATAATATAATGTGAGGGATAAGAGTTTGTGATGGGTACTTGGTATGCCTTGACTTGTGCGTAGATCTCCCCGACAACGGCACCAGAAATCCTTCTTGCTACCTCTTGAGCACTGCGTTGGTTTTCCCTCGAAGAGGAAAGGGTGACAACAAAGTAGCTTAAGTATTTCCCTCAGTTTTTTAGAATCAAGGTATCAATCTAGTCGGAGACTACACGCAAGTCACCTCGAACCTACACAAACAAATAAGAACCTCGCAACCAACGCGATAAAGGGGTTGTCAATCCCTTCATGGTCACTTACGAGAGTGAGATCTGATAGAGATAATAAGATAAATATTTTTGGTATTTTTATGATATAGATTGAAAGTAAAGATTGCAAAGTAAAATAGATGGGAAACTTATATCACTAGTAGAAAAACGACTTTTAGTACCGGTTCGTAAGGACCTTTAGTACCGGTTCTGGAACCGATACTAAAGGGTGGGCACTGAAGCCCCCCCCCTTTATTCCTGGTTCAGCATGAACCGGGACCAAAGGCCCACCACGTGGCACGAGGCGCGCCGTGGTATTGGGGACCTTTAGTCCCGGTTGGTGGATTTTTTTTTGAAATGAAGCAAAAATAGCCCGCCTACTGGGCCGACACGGCCTGCATACAACTAGAAACCCAACCCCTAGTTGTGCCAGGATGCAGGCCCGTACGGCCCACTAGGCCCCACAGGGCAGAAGACTTGCAATAGGCCCACAAAGGCCTACTTAGAGAGGAGCTCGACACGGTAGCCACGGCGGGGCTTATAAACCGGTGCGAGCTCCTCTCAACTAGCGAGGTGGGACTAAACATTGTGCACTGCGGGTGGCAGCGCACCACCTTTAGTACCGGTTGGTGGCTTCAACCGGTACTAAAGGGGGGGTCTTTAGTACCGGTTGGAGCCACCAACCCGTACTAAAGGCCACCACCTTCACTACCGGTTGGAGCCACCAACCCGTACTAAAGGAGGGGGGGTCTTTAGTACCGGTTGGAGCCACCAACCCGTACTAAAGGCAACCACCTCTTTAGTACCGGTTCATGCCACTAACCGGCACTAAAGGTTCGCCACGAATCGGTACTAATGAGTGTCACCCACCTAGCCGTTAGAACCGGCACTATTGGTCACATTAGTGCTGGCTCAAATACAAACCGGGACTAATGAGCTGAACATTTGACCCTTTTTCTACTAGTGTATGATAGAAGATAGACCCGACGGCCATAGGTTTCACTAGTGGCGTCTCCCAAGATAGCATAAGTATTACGGTGGGTAAACAAATTACTGTCGAGCAATTGATAGAAAAGTGCATAATTATGAGAATATCTAGGCATGATCATGTATATAGGCATCACGTCCGCGACAAGTAGACCGAAACGATTCTGCATCTACTACTATTACTCCACAAATCGACCGCTATCCAGCATGCATCTAGAGTATTAAGTTCATAAGAACAGAGTAACACATTAGGCAGGATGACATCATGTAGAGGGATAAACTCAAGCAATATGATAAAACCCCCATATTTTTATCCTCGATGGAAACAATACAATACGTGCCTTGCTGCCCCTGCTGTCACTTGGATAGGACACCGCAAGATTGAACCCAAAGCTAAGCACTTATCCCATTGCAAGAAATTTCCATCTAGTAGGCCAAACCAAACTGATAATTCAAAGAGATTTGCAAAGATAACAAATCATACATAAAAGATTTCGGAGAAGAATCAAATATTGTTCATAGATAAGCATGATCATAAACACACAATTCATCGGATCTCAACAAACACACCGCAAAAAGAATTACATCTCAAATAGATCTCCAAGAAGATCGAGGAGAACTTTGTATTGAGATCCAAAGAGAGAGAAGAAGCCATTTAGCTAATAACTATGGACCAGAAGGTCTGTGATGAACTACTCACACATCATCGGAGAGGCTATGGTGTTGATGTAGAAGCCCTCCCTGATCGATTCCCCCTCCTGCGGAGCTTCAGAAAAGGCCCCAAGATGGGATCTCTTGGGTACGTAAGGTTGCGGCGGTGGAAATAGGGTTTCGTGGAGCTCCTGGATGTTTTTGGGGGTATATGTATCTATATAGGAGGAAGAAGTAGGTCGGTGGAGCTGCGAGGGGCCCACGAGGGTGGGGGCAGGCACGCCTCCTTGCCTCGCGGCCTCCTCGCTCCTTTCTTGACATCTACTCCAAGTCCCCTGGATCACGTTTGTTCCAAAAATAACTCTCGCGAAGGTTTCATTCCGTTTGGATTCCGTTTGATATTCCTTTTCTGCGAAACACTAAAATAGAAAGAAAAAAAATAGCAATTTGCACTCGGCCTTGGATTAGTAGGTTAGTCCCAAAAATAATATAAAAGTGTATAATAAAGCCCATTAAACATCCAAAACAGATAATATAATAGCATGGAATAAAAAAAATTATAGATACGTTGGAGACGTATCAATAGACATGTGTTGTCATTTGATGAACAAGATCACATCATTAGAGAATGATGGGATGGAGAAGACCCATCCGTTAGCTTAGCATAAAGATCATTTAGTTTTATTGCTATTGCTTTTTTCATGACTTATACATGTTCCTTTGACTATGAGATTATGCAACTCCCGAATACCGGAGGAACACCTTGTGTGCTATCAAACGTCACAACGTAACTGGGTGATTATAAAGATGCTCTATAGGTGTGTCCGATGGTGTTTGTTGAGTTGGCATAGATCGACATTAGGATTTGTCACTCCGGGTATTGGAGAGGTATCTCTGGGCCCTCTCGGTAATGCACATCACTATAAGCCTTGCAAGCAATGCGACTAATGAGTTAGTTACGGGATGATGCATTACAGAACGAGTAAAGAGACTTGCCGGTAACGAGATTGAAATAGGTATGATGATACCGACGATCGAATCTCGGGCAAGTAACATACCGATGACAAAAGGAACAACATATGTTGTTATGCAGTTTGATCTATAAAGATTGTGACGCCCCAAGACCGGCGCTCTAGATGCCTTCCATGTTTTCCGTGTCAGCTCTGTTATTTATTTGTTTGTTGCATTCATCATCACATCATTCGCATTGCATCGACACTCTGTTGCCGTCATTTTTCAAAACTTGCATTCGCTCGTCGTTGCCGTTTCTCCCTTTGCCTTCATCACCTTCCCTCAGACTGCTTTGCCTTTGTTGACCAATCCAGACCAATCGGGTTTTCTCTTTCCTCTTGACCGTGACCGCCTAACCCCCTTTGTGTGCATGTCCGAAACTTCCCTGACCCAACTCGAGCAGTCATGACCGTTGGATCTGGATCATCCCCAAACATCCCTAAATCGTCATCGGTTTCTCGTTGGACTCTCTTAAGCTATTTATTCTCGACCGTCCGATTAAAAATCGGAGGGACCAAATGCCCCTAAACTTAGCCCACTTGCTATATATAGATCAACCACTAGCCAATTTTGCACAAACCCTAAAATCTAGGGACATTCACCTATCCCCTCGTCGCCACCGCCACTCCACCGAATCCCCCTCGAGATCTCGCCTCCACTCCCGATGCATCCATCCATCGTCCAGCCGCCCCTGATCTTCCTCGCCTTCCGTGCCTACCAACCACCTCGCCTGCAGCCTCGCGTGTAACGCCTCGAGACTGATGTGCCAAGTGTCTTCTAGTTATTCGCTGTTGTTGCGTTGTCATTGCTTGCGTGTCATGCATTGCATATCATGTCATCATGTGCATTTCATTTGCATACATGTTCGTCACATGCATCCGAGCATTTTCCCCGTTGTCCGTTTTGCAATCCGGCGCTCCTATGTCACCCGGTGTCCCTTTCTACCTCTTTTCGTGTGTGGGTGTTAAACGTTTCCGGATTAGACCGAGACTTGTCATGCGGCCTTGGTTTACTACCGGTAGACCGCCTGTCAAGTTTCGTGTCATTTGGACTTAGTTTGATACTCCAACGGTTAACCAAGGAAGCGAAAAGGCCTCATGTATGTTGCAGACCAACACGCCTCCAAAGTGGCCCAAAACCCACCTAAACCCCTTCCATCATCTCGGTCGTTCGATCACGATCGCGTGGCCGAAAACCGCACCTTAGTTGGACTCTCCTAGCTCCCTCTACCTATATATATGTGATCCCCTCCAAAAATTCGCGGTACAAACCCTACCCTAACCTTCCCCGCCGCCGCCGGACGTTTCATCCCGCAGAGCCGGACATGTCCGCCGCCACCGCCACCTCACTCCGGCGAATTAGGCGTCGCCACGTCAGCTTCCCCGCCGCCTTAGCCACTCAGGGCCGCCACCTGTCCACGCCCTCGCCCCACTTCGCCGCATCGGCCCTCCCGAACCCGCGCGCGGCCCGCGCGAGCCCATCCGGCGCTGCCACTCGCCCGCGCGTCCTCCGCCGCTGCGCGCCTTGCTCCCACCGCCGATGAAGTCCCTGCTCGCCGGACTTCCTCACCACCTCGCCGGTGCATCGCAGGACGCCGCCCTGGGTCTCGCCGGACTTCGTCTCGGCTTCCGCGCCGTATGTCTTCGCAGCCGTACGCCGCTCCTCCGCCGCCTCCTCAAACCACTCGCTGGAGCGTCGCCCGGACCACCCTTCGCCTGCGCCGCCACCCTCCTCACCGGGGTTCACCAAAGTGCGCCGCCCCGCGCCATGGCGTCCTTGTCCGGCCCAGCTATCGCCAGATCCGGGGGTCCTCCGCCCGGATCCATCCATTCCTGCTCGCGGCCGGCCCTCCCCTCACCGGAGCGCCGCCCGGATCCCGCCGGCCGTGGCCTCCACCTTCGTCGGCCTCGTCCCGCTCGGAGACCATGACGGCCACGTCAACCCTCCGTGTGGGCCTCGCAAGCCGCGGTCCAGCACCGGCACAGCCCACGCCGGCCTCCTCCCTCTTCTGCAGCTGGGCCGAGCCCACGTGGTGAGATCCCGCTATCCTCCGCCCGCGCGTCATATAACTATTCTACGCTCGGGTATTTTTTTTCACTAAGTCCCCGAAGTTTCCAGATTCATATGCCTCTTTTCATCGCATCACAGCTCTGCATCCGTAGCTCCGATTCATCCGTATAGCATATCAAAATGTTCGTCTCGACGAGTACATCATTTCATCTCATTAAATCATTTTCATTTGAACTCATCTTGATGTCCGAAATGCTGTTGGAAGAGGGCTATGTGGTGAATTTGTCATATCTGTTTCAGCAAATGGCATTTGTCATTTTTGCCATGATTAATGTGTGCATGCTATGATCTTGAGCTCTACATGTGTTTTGTTATATGCCATGCCATCTTTACAGAGGTGCTTGCCATGTATTTTTCTGATATTTGTGGTGACTAGCACAAGCTTGCAAAGTAGCGTAATCGGTAATGCTGATTTCAGGGACTTAGAATTTCACTAAGTCCTTGTTCTGTTTTTGTTGTTATGCTATATGTTCATGTTGTTTCCTAGTGATCCGTGCCTATTTTGAGGATGATCAGTAAGGATGTTTTGTTAAAATTGTGGTGCTCTATCCATCCATTTCTTTGTTTGCATTTATGGAGCAACCTAGCTTGAGTCAATCGAGCTCTACTTTTGCTATAAAATGTTCCTGCCAAATTGTTGACATGATTAGCGATTTTGCCGAGGATGTTGCTATTGATCCGTGCATGCTATGATGTTGTTATCGCCATGTATAGCTTCTATGCCATGTCTTCTTGATGGGTGTATGGTTAGTTTGTCATGCCATGCTCTGTAGTGAGTGCATCGAGCTCGTAAACATGCCTACTTGTTAATCTGTTTTGCATCCTCCAGTTTTTTTCTCTATGTCTGAATCTGTTTATGTTTTTTGCCATGTTCACATGCTTGCAATTGTATTTTCTGATCCCTTTTGGCTCAAGGTCACTAAGGGACTTTTGTTAAGTGGTTTGAGTAGCTTCATGCCATGCCTTGCTTTGTCATGATATGTTCCTGTAGCATGTAGTTATCATGCTCTAAAGTGTGCGTCCTGATGATAAATTCCAGACTTGTGTTAATTTCACTAAGTCTGAAACCTGTTATCATTTGCTCTTTTGCCATGCTTGTTTGAACCTGTTAATGGATGATTTAGCCGTAGCTCAGTGTTCATCTTTTGTCAAGCTTCATGAGTGCATCCCTACCATGTATTTTGTTGTCATGTTTGAGTGCTATAGCACATTTATCTTGTTGCATTTAGATGGTTACTTGTTGTTTATCGCAGACCGGTGCCATATTTGTTTTACTTGCCATTTCCAAACCGTGCATCCGATTCCGGTGATCTTTATATCGTTTTCAACCGAAATCACCTCACCTTTCTAGTGGCACTCTTGGATTTCCATGTTGAGGCCAGGTTCAATCATTCCTTTGCAAATCAAGCATATGCATCGCATACCGCATCCCGCATATCATACCATGTTCATGTGTTGGATGTTTACTATGTTGTGTGCTTCTTTCCGGTGTTGCTTCTTCGGATTGGTTCCGATAACGTCACGTTTGTGAGGACACGTTCGACGACGTCTGTTTTTCTTCTTCATGGACTCATTCTTCTTCCTTGCAGGATCTCAGGCAAGATGACCATACCCTCGAAATCACTTCTATCTTTGCTTGCTAGTTGCTCGCTCTTTTGCTATGCCTATGCTGCGATACCTACCAATTGCTTATCATCCCTCCCATACTGTTGAGCCAAGCCTCTAACCCACCTTGTCCTAGTAAACCATTGTTTGGCTATGTTACCGCTTTGCTCAGCCCCTCTTATAGCGTTGTTAGTTGCAGGTGAAGATTGGAGTTTGTTCCATGTTGGAACATGGATATTTTGTTGGGATATCATAATATCTCTTATTTAATTAATGCATCTATATACTTGGTAAAGGGTGGAAGGCTCGGCCTTATGCCTGGTGTTTTGTTCCACTCTTGCCGCCCTAGTTTCTGTCATATCGGTGTTATCTTCACGGATTTTGCGTTCCTTACGCGGTTGGGTTATAGTGGGAACCCCTTCACAGTTCGCTTTGCATAAAACTCCTCCAGCAAGGCCCAACCTTGGTTTTACCATTCGCCACCTAGCCTTTTTCCCTTGGGAGTCGCGCATCCCTCGGGTCATCTTTACTTTTAAATCCCGGGCTAGTGCTTGTCTAAGTGTTGGTCCAACCCAGAGCACCATGCGGGGCCGTCCCTTGGCAACTTGGGTTACGTTGGCTCCTGTACGCTTAGCTTATCCGGTGTGCCCTGAGAACGAGATATGTGCAGCTCCTATCGGGATGTCGGCGCATCGGGTGGTCTTGCTGGACTTGTTTTACCATTGTCGAGGATGTCTTGTAACCGGGATTCCGAGTCTGATCGGGTCTTCCCGCTAGAAGGAATATCCTTCGTTGACCGTGAGAGCTTGTGATGGGCTAAGATGGGACACCCCTGCAGGGTTTTGAACTTTCGAAAGCCGTGCCCCCGCTTATGGGCAGATGGGAATTTGTTATCATCCGGTTGTAGAAAACCTGAAGTTGACCTTTATTAAAATACATCAACCGCGTGTGTAACCGTGATGGTCTATTTCCGGCGGAGTCCGGGAAGTGAACACGGTGTTGGAGTTATGCTTGACGTAGGTTATTCTAGGATCACTTCTTGATCATACTTGTATCGACCGTACTTTGCCTTCTCTTCTCGCTCTCATTTGCGTATGTTAGCCACCAAATATGCTAGTCGTTTGCTGCAGCTCCACCTCATACCTTTTACCCTTCCTATAAGCTTAAATAGTCTTGATCGCAAGGGTGTGAGATTGCTGAGTCCCCGTGACTCACAGATACTTCCAAAACCAGCTTTCAGGTGCCGTTGAGCCATGCAGATGACGCAACCAAGCTCTTGGAGGAGCTCGATGAAGACCTTGTCCTTTGTGTTGTTTCGTTCTAGTTGATCAGTAGTGGAGCCCAGTCGGGACGATCGGGGATCTGTGTAGCATTTGGGGTAGTCTTATTTTATTTTGGTTCCGTAGTCGGACCTTGATTGTATCTAGATGATATAATGCTTTATTCATGTAGTTGTGTGAAGTGGCGAGTGTAAGCCAACTATGTATCTTTTTCCCTTATGTATTACATGGGTTGTGTGAAGATTACCTCACTTGCCACATTGCTTTCGATGCGGTTATGCCTCTAAGTCGTGCTTCGACACGTGGGAGATATAGCCGCATCGAGGGCGTTACATCGTGCATGAGCCTCATCGCTCTCCTCGACGACCGAAGGAGGCGAGCTCCTCCCGAGACCAGCAGCCGCCTCGCGCACCTCTACCTTCGCTGCCCTGAGCAGGAGCTCTCGGCTTCGTCTCCTCTGCCCGCTGGCCACACCTCATCTCTTGCTGTGCGCCTCCATCTCACACAGCCAGCCGTGCCTCCCCGCCGGCGACGAGCTGCAGCACCCGAGGCTCCCCGCTCCCTGTCTCCTCACGTCGGCGACCAACCCGATGAAACCAGGCTCCTGTGTCACGCCCTGCTCTCCTTCTCCATCCTATCCTTTCCCTCTCTCTCTCCACTCACCTCGGACTCTCTCTCTGGACAGGAAGGACGTTGCTGTAGCGCTGCCCAAGATCCTCCAGCGCTAGATCCGGCGAGCCTCGCCGGATCCATCTCATGCACCCTATAGCTCAGCGTCCCCTCTGCCTCCCGTGCGTTCTCTGCATTGCGCCGCCCCCTATCTTCCCTGCTACAGATTGAACGCCAAGCCGCGCCGCCGACCAAGTCCCTCAACCCACTGGCTAGAGCCACCTCCTTGTTGTTCCCTCGTCGGACCTCCTCCGCTTCACCTGTCGCGTCGCCGTTGCCAGTCGTCGGCCTCGCCCTCTGCTTTGAGCCACGTCGAGCTTTTCAGCAAGGACGCCAATTCTTGCTCGACCACGTTGACTCGATTAAGTCAACTGCCAGATCTGCATGCGCCTGGGCCGGCCTCGCCTCGGCGCAGCTGGCTTTGCCTGCCCAACACCTCCACCGACCTGGGCCGAGCCGGTGAGAAGCTGAGTCGCCCATTGCCTATTCTGATTCAGCCCGTATGGTTTTTTTAGGATCCACGATTTGTTATTTTTTCCAGGGCTTTACTATTTTGCACAAGAGCCCTTGCACTTCTTGCATATCATAACTCACCAACCGTGCATCGCATGTAAAAACTTTATATATGAAAATGCTTAGAATTTCATCTAGTTTCATAATATGCAACTTTCATCCATGTTAGAAATGTTTAAATTGATGTTTCATTAAATTTGCTAAAATGCCATGCTAAAATAATTTATTTAATAACTAAATAACCGTGGCTTTGAATTACATCAATTATTAACTTGCTTAGAAAAATGCATAAATTAACATGGTGGATTTACTTTGCATGCTTAACAACGCTAAAATATGGTTTAGCGCAGAACAATACCAAATTCATAATATGCATATGGGGATTTTCCGGAATGGTTGTTTGTTGCTCCGGCCTCATTTAAACTTGCCTAGATAGGTAGTTCTATTTATGCCTCACCTCTTGCCATGTTAACCAACATTTAATATTCTTGAGTACATAAATGAGAGTTAACTTAATAATTAAATGTGTTGTTTCTCCAATATGCAATTCGTTGCATATTGAGCTCCACTTAATTTGTAGTATTGTTTGTTGCACTTTGACGTGCCATGCCTCATTAAACCAGACATGCATCATACTTGATTGTGCATCATGTCATGTTTATGTGATGGTTGTTTACCATGATGTTTGCTTCTTTCCGGTTGCGCTTCTTCTCGATAGTTCCTGTTACGTTGCGATTGTGAGGATCCGTTCGACTACGTTGGTTCATCTACTTCATGGATTCAGTCTTCTTCCTAGCGGGATTTCAGGCAAGATGATCATTACCCCCGATATAACTTCTATCTTTGATTTCTAGTTATTCGCTCTATTGCTATGTCGCGCTACCTACCACTTGTTTATCAAGTCTCCCATATGCCATGTCAAGCCTCTAACCCACCTTCCTAGCAAACCGTTGTTTGCCTATGTTATTGCTTTTGCTCAGCCCCTCTTATAGCGTTGCTAGTTGCAGGTGCCTTGCAGATTGTTCCATGTTTTGAACATGGATATGTTGGGATATCACAATATCGCTTATTTAATTAATGCATCTATATACTTGGCAAAGGGTGGAAGGCTTGGCCTTTTGCTTGATGTTTTGTTCCACTCTTGCCACCCTAGTTCCCATCATACTAGTGTTATGTTCCTTGATTTTGTGTTCCTTACGCGGTTGGGGTTATGGGACCCCCTGGACAGTTCGCTTTGAATAAAACTCCTCTAGCAAGGCCCAACCTTTGTTTTAACATTTGCCTAATAACAACCTATACTTTTCCCTTGGGAGTTATAAACCCAAGGGTCATCTTTATTTAACCCCCCTGGGCCAGTGCTCCTCTGAGTGTCGGTCCAAACTAGGCGATGTCCGGCGCCCCCTGGGCAACCAGGGTCTCAGCCAACCCGACGTCTTGCCCATACGGTGTGCCCTGAGAACGAGATACATGCTACTCCTATCGGGATTTGTCGACACATCGGGCGGTCTTGCTGGTCTTGTTTTACCATTGTCGAAATGTCTTGTAACTAGGATTGTGAGACTGATCGGGTCTTTCCAGAGAGAAGGAATATCCTTCGTTGATCGTGAGAGCTTGTGATGGGCTAAGTTGGGACACCCCTGCATGGCATAAACTTTCGAGAGCCGTGCCTGCAGTTATGTGGTAGATGGGAATTTGTTATTATCCGGTTGTAGAGAACTTTACAGTTGACTTAATTAAAATGAATCAATCGCGTGTGTAACCGTGATGGTCTCTTTTCGGCGGAGTCCTGGAAGTGAACACGGTTTGGGTTTTGTTTGAATGTAAGTAGTTCAGGATCACTTCTTGATCACTTCCAGCTTCACGACCATTGCGTAGCTTCTCATCTTACTCTTATTTTCGTATGTTAGCCACCATATTTTCTTAGCTCTTGCTGCAACTCCACCTCATTACCTTATCCTACCCATAATCTTAAATAGTCTTGATCTCGCGGGTCTTGAGATTGTTGAGTCCTCGTGACTCACAGATACTACCAAAATAGTTGCAGGTGCCGATGATACCACTGCAGGTGATGCTAACGAACTCAAGTGGGAGTTCGACAAGGACCTTGGTCATTACTATGTTTCGTTTCTTGATGATCAGTAGTGGAGCCCAGTTGGGACGATCGGGGATCTAGCATTTGGGGTTATCTTCTTTTCATTTGGATTTGTTTGTAGTCGGACTATGTGTGTACTCTGAATGATGTATGAAATATTTGATCATTGTGTGACGTGGCGTTTGGAAGCCAACTATCTATTTACCCCTTTCTTGTTCATTACAAGGGATTGTGTGAAGATGACCCTTCTCGTGACAGAACCACAATGCGGTTATGCCTCTAAGTCGTGCCTCGACACGTGGGAGATATAGCCGCATCGTGGGTGTTACAAAGATCTTCTAGAATATGTAGGAGCCAATACGAGTATCCAAGTTCCGCTATTGGTTATTGACCGGAGATGTGTCTCAGTCATGTCTACATAGTTCTCGAACCCGTAAGGTTCGCATGCTTAACGTTCGATAATGATTTGTATTATGAGTTATGTGATTTGATGACCGAATATTGTTTGGACTCCCGAATGAGATCACAGACATGAAGAGATGTTTCTAAATGGTCGAGGTGTAAAAATCGATATATTGGAAGGTTATATTCGGACACCGGAATAGTTCCGAAGTATTTCGGGTATTTTCTGGAGTACCGGGAGGTTACCGGAACCCCCTGAGGAAGTAATGGGCCTTAATGGGATTTAGGGGAAAGGAGAGAAGGGCCACAATGGGTGTCCGCGCTCCCCCTCATGGCTAGTCCGAATTGGACTAGGAGGGGGCGGTGCCCCCCTCCTTCGTTCTCCCCTCTTCATCCTTCCATCCTTCTCCTAGTTGGAATAGGAAAGGGGGGGTGAATCCTACTTGGACCAGGAGTCCAAGTAGGACTCCCCCCTATGGCGCGCCCCCCTTGGGCCGGCCTCCTCTTCCCCCTCCTTTATATACGTGGGAATCCGAGCCAGGTCTTTGCATAGATGTTTTATGCAGGAGTAGAACACAAAGAGTTGTGGGCGATAATAGTCATACTGCTTACCAGTAACGTCCTACTTTGATTCGGCAGTATTGTTGGATGAAGCGGCCCGGACCGACATTACATGACCGTGTTCATGAGACTGGTTCTACCGACATGCTTTGCACACAGGTGGATGGCGGGCGTCTGTTTCTCCAACTCTAGTTGAATCAAGTTTGACTACGCCCGATCCTTATTGAAGGTTAAAACAACACACTTGACGAACAATCGTTGTGGTTTTGATGCGTAGGTAAGAACAGTTCTTGCTGGAAGCCCGTAGCAACCATGTAAAACTTGCAACAACAAAGTAGAGGACGTCTAACTTGTTTTTGCAGGGCATCTTGTGATGTGATATGGTCAAGACGTGATGAGATATAAATTGTTGTATGAGATGATCATGTTTTGTAAAAGTTATCGGCAACTGGCAGGAGCCTTATGGTTGTCGCTTTAGTGTATGAAATGCAATCGCCATGTAATTCCTTTACTTTATCACTAAGTGGTAGCGATAGTCGTCGAAGCAATAGTTGGCGAGACGGCAATGATGCTACGATGGAGATCAAGGTGTCAAGCCGGTGACGATGGTGATCATGACGGTGCTTTGGAGATGGAGATCAAAAGGCACAAGATGATGATGGCCATATCATATCACTTTTTTTGATTGCATGTGATGTTTATCTTTTATGCATCTTATTTTGCTTAGTACAGCGGTAGCATTATAAGATAATCCCTCCCTAAATTTCAAGGTACAAGTGTTCTCCCTGAGTATGCACCATTGCTACAGTTCGTCATGCCAAGACACCATGTGACGATCGGGTGTGATAAGCTCTAGGTTCACGTACAACGGGTGCAATCCTGTTTTGCATGTGCAGAATACTCGGGTTAAACTTGACGAGCCTAGCATATGCAGATATGGCCTCGGAACATTGAGACCGAAAGGTCGAACGTGAATCATATAGTTGATATGATCAACATAGTGATGTTCACCATTGAAAACTACTCCATCTCACGTGATGATCGGACATGGTTTAGTTGATATGGATCATGTGATCATTTAGATGACTAGAGGGATGTCTATCTAAGTGGGAGTTCTTAACTAATATGATTAATTGAACTTTAATTTATCATGAACTTAGTACCTGATATTATTTGCATGTCTAAGTTGTTGTAGATCAATGGCCCGTGCTACTGTTCCCTTGAATTATAATGCGTTCCTAGAGAAAGCTAAGTCGAAAGACGATGGTAGCAACTACATGGACTGGGTCCGTAACTTGAGGATTATCCTCATTGCTACACAGAAGAGTTACGTCCTAGAAGTACAGGTAGGTGCAAAACCCGCTGTAGGAGCAACTCGAGATGTTATGAATGTCTGGCAGAGTAAAGCTGATGAATACTCGATAGTTCAGTGTGCCATGCTTTGCGGCTTAGAATCGGGACTTCAAAGACATTTTGAACATCATGGAGCATATGAGATGTTCCAAGAGTTGAAGTTAATATTTCAAGCAAATGCCCGAATTGAGAGATATGAAGTTTCTAAAAAATTCTATAGCTGCAAGATGGAAGAGAATAGTTCTGTCAGTGAACATATACTCAGAATGTCTGGGTACCACAACCACTTCACTCAACTGGGAGTTAATCTTCCTCATGATTGTGTCATTGAGAGAGTTCTTCAATCATTGCCACCAAGCTACAAAAGCTTCATGATGAACTATAATATCCAAGGGATGATAAGACAATTCCTGAGCTCTTCGCATTGCTAAAGGCTGCAGAGGTAGAAATGAAGAAGGAGCATCAAGTGCTGATGGTTAACGAGACCACTAGTTTCAAGAAAAAGGGCAAAGGGAAGAAGGGGAACTTCAAGAAGAACGGCAAGCAAGTTGCTGCTCAAGTGAAGAAGCCCAAATCTGGACCTAAGCCTGAGACTGAGTGCTTCTACTCCAAAGGGACTGGTCACTACGAGCGGAACTGCCCCAAGTATTGAAGCCAAAAGATACAAGTTTAATAATGATAGTGCAACTTATTTGTGGCACTGATGTCTAGGTCATATTGGTGTAAAGCGCATGAGGAAACTCCATGCTGATGGGCTTTTGGAATCACTTGATTTTGAATCTCTTGATGCTTGCAAACCATGCCTCATGGGCAAGATGACTAAGACTCCATTCTCCGGAACAATGGAGCGAGCAACTGACTTATTGGAAATAATACATATTGATGTATGCGGTCCGATGAGTGTTGAGGTTCGCGACGGGTATCGTTATTTTCTGACCTTCACCGATGATTTGAGAAGATATGGGTATACCTACTTGACGAAACATAAGTCTGAAACATTTGAAAAGTTCAAAGAATTTCTGAGTGAAGTGGAAAATCATCGTAACAAGAAAATAAAGTTTCCACGATCTGATCGTGGAGGCGAATATTTGAGTTATGAGTTTGGTCTTCATTTGAAACAATGCGGAATAGTTTCGCAGCTCATGCCACTGGAACACCACAACGTAATGGTTTGTCCGAATGGCGTAACTGCACTCTATTAGATATGGTGCAATCTATGAAGTCTCTTATTGATTTACCGCTATCGTTTTGGGGTTATGCTTTAGAGATGGTTGCATTCACGTTAAACAGAGCACCATCTAAATCCGTTGAGACGACACCATGTGAACTATGAGCTGTCATTTCTTAAAGTTTGGGGCTATGATGCTTATCTGAAAAAGCTTCAACCTGATAAGCTCGAACCCAAATTGGAGAAATGTGTCTTCATAGGATACCCAAAGGAAACTGTTGGGTACACCTTCTATCGTAGATCCGAAGGCAAGATATTCGTTGCTAAGAATGGATCCTTTATACAGAAGGAGTTTCTCTCGAAAGAAGTGAGTGGGAGGAAAGTAGAACTTGATGAGGTAATTGTACATTTTCCCTTATTGGAAAGTAGTTCATCACAGAAATCAGTTCCGATGATTCCTACACCAATCAGCGAGGAAGTTAATGATGATGATCATGAAACTTCTTATCAAGTTACTACCGAACCTCATAGGTTAACCAGAGTATGATCCACACTTGAGTGGTACGGTAATCCTGTTCTGGAGGTCATGTTACTTGACCATGATGAACCTACGAACTATGAGGAAGCGACGATGAGGCCAGATTCCGCGAAATGGCTTGAGGCCATGAAATCTGAGATGGGATCCATGTATGAACAAAGTATGGACTTTGGTTGACTTGCCCTATGATTGGCAAGCCATAGAGAATAAATGGATCTTCAAGAAGATGACTGACGCTAACGTTAATGTTGTTGTCTACAAAGCTTGACTTGTTGTGAAAGGTTTTCGAAAAGTTCAAGGTGTTTACTACGATCAGACCTTCTCACCCGTAGAGATGCATAAATTTGTCCGAATAATGTGAAGGAGTTTCTCTCGAAAGAAGTGAGTGGGAGGAAAGTAGAACTTGATGAGGTAATTGTACATTTTCCCTTATTGGAAAGTAGTTCATCACAGAAATCAGTTCCGATGATTCCTACACCAATCAGCGAGGAAGTTAATGATGATGATCATGAAACTTCTTATCAAGTTACTACCGAACCTCATAGGTTAACCAGAGTATGATCCACACTTGAGTGGTACGGTAATCCTGTTCTGGAGGTCATGTTACTTGACCATGATGAACCTACGAACTATGAGGAAGCGACGATGAGGCCAGATTCCGCGAAATGGCTTGAGGCCATGAAATCTGAGATGGGATCCATGTATGAACAAAGTATGGACTTTGGTTGACTTGCCCTATGATTGGCAAGCCATAGAGAATAAATGGATCTTCAAGAAGATGACTGACGCTAACGTTAATGTTGTTGTCTACAAAGCTTGACTTGTTGTGAAAGGTTTTCGAAAAGTTCAAGGTGTTTACTACGATCAGACCTTCTCACCCGTAGAGATGCATAAATTTGTCCGAATAATGTTAGCAATTGCCGCATTTTATGATTATGAAATTTGGCAAATGGATGTCAAAACTGCATTCCTTAATGGATATCATAAAGAAGAATTGTATATGATGCAAAAGGTTTTGTTGTTCCAAAAGGTGCTAACAAAGTGTGCAAGCTCCAGCGATCCATTTATGGACTGAGATGGAATATACGCTTTGATAGTGTGATCAAAGCATATGGTTTTATACAGACTTTTGGAGAATCCTGTATTTACAAGAAAGTGAGTGGGAGCTCTATAGCATTTCTAATATTATATGTGGATGACATATTATTGAGTGGAAATAATACAGAATTTCTGGATAGCGTAAAAGGATCCTTGGATAAGAATTTTTCAATGAAAGACCTCGATGAAGCTACTTATATATTGGCTATCAAGATCTATAGAGATAGATCAAGATGCTTAATTGGACTTTCACAAAGCATATACCTCGATAAAGTTTTGAAGAATTTCAAAATGGATCAGTCAAAGAAAGGGGTCTTGCCTGTATTACAAGGTGCGAAGCTGAGTCAGACTTCATGCCTGACCACTTTAGAAGATAGAGAGAAAATGAAAGTCATTCCCTATGCCTCAGCCATAGGTTCTATCATGTATGCAATGTTGTGTACCAGACCTGATCTGTGCCTTGTTATAAGTTTAGCAGGGAGGTACCAAAGTAATCCAGGAGTGGATAACTGGACAGCGGTCAAGAACATCCTAAAATACTTAAAAAGAACTAAGGATATATTTCTCGTTTATGGAGGTGACAAAGAGCTCGTCGTAAATGGTTATGTTGATGTAAGCTTTGACACTGATGCGGATGACTCTACGTCACAAACCAGATACTTATTTATATTGACTTGTGGAGCTGTCAGTTGGTGGCGTTCCAAGCAGAGCGTCGTGGCGGGATCTACGTGTGAAGCGGAGTACATAGCTGCTTTGGAAGGAGCAAATGAAGGAGTGTGGATGAAGGAGTTCATATCTGATCTAGGTGTAATACCTAGTGCATCGGGTCCAATAAAAATCTTTTGTGACAATACTAGAGCAATTGCCTTTGCAAAGGAATCTAGATTTCACAAGAGAACTAAACACATCAAGAGACGCTTCAATTCCATCCATGATCAAGTTAAGGAGGGAGACATAAAGATTTGCAAGATACACACGGATCTAAATGTTGCAGACACATTGACTAATCCTCTCTCACGAGCTAAACATGATCAGCACCAAGACTCCATGGGTGTTAGAATCATTACTATGTAATTTATATTATTGACTCTAGTGCAAGTGGGAGACTGAAGGGAATATGCCCTAGAGGCAATAATAAGGTTGTTATTTATATTTCCTTATATCATGATAAATGTTTATTATTCATGCTAGAGTTGTATTAACCGGAAACTAGTACATGTGTGAATACATAGATAAAACAAAGTGTCCCTAGTATGGCTCTACTTGACTAGCTTGTTAATCAAAGATGGTTAAGTTTCCTGACTATAGACATGTGTTTTCATTTGATGAACGGGAGCACATCATTAGGGAATGATGGGATGGACACGACCCATCCGTTAGCTTAGCATAATGATCGTTTAGTTTTATTGCTATTGCTTTCTTCATGACTTATACATGTTCCCCTGACTATGAGATTATGCAACTCCCGAATACCGAAGGAACACCTTGTGTCCTATCAAACGTCACAATGTGTCTGGGTGATTATAAAGATGCTCTACTAGTGTCTCTGATGGTGTTTGTTGAGTTGGCATAGATTGAGATTAGGATTTGTCACTCCATGTATCGGAGAGGTATCTCTGGGCCCTCTCGGCAATGCACATCACTATAAGCCTTGCAAGCAATCTAATGAGTTAGTTATGGGATGATGCATTATGGAACGAGTAAAGAGACTTGCGAGTAATAAGATTGAAATTGGTATGATGATACTGATGATCGAATCTCGGGCAAGTTACAAACATGTGACAAAGGGAACAACGTATGTTGTTATGCGGTTTGACCGATAAAGATGTTCGTAGAATATGTAGGAGCCAATATGAGCATCCAAGTTCCGCTATTGGTTATTGACCGGAGATGTGTCTTGGTAATGTCTACATAGTTCTCGAACTCGTAGGGTCCGCACGCTTAACGTTCGATGACGATTTGTATTATGAGTTATGTGATTTGATGACCGAAGATTGTTCGGAATCCCAGATGAGATCACGGACATGACGGGAGTCTCGAAATTGTCGAGAGGTAAAAATCAATATATTGGAACATTATATTCGAACACCAGTATGGTTCCAAAGTGTTTCGGGTATTTTCCGGAGTACCGGGAGGTTATCGGAACCCCCCGAGAAGTAATGGGCCTTAATGGGCTCTAGGGGAAAGGAGAGAATGGCCATAAGGGGTGGTCGCGCACCCCCCTCATGGCTAGTCCGAATTGGACTAGGAGGGGGCGGTGCCCCCTCTTTCCTTCTCCCCTCTTCCTCCTTCCCTCCTTCTCCTAGATGGAATAGGAAAGGGGGTGTGAATCCTACTTGGACCGGGAGTCCAAGTAGGACTCCCCCTATGGCGCACCCCCCTTGGGCCGGCCTCCTCTTCCCCCGTCCTTTATATACGTGGGAAGGGGGCACCCCAAAGACACACCAAGTCTTCTCTTAGCCGTGTGTGGCGCCCCCCCTCCACATTTACACACCTCGGTCATATCGGTTTAGTGCTTAGGCAAAGCCCTGCGCCGGTAACTTCATCTTCACCGCCAAACATGTCGTCGTGCTAACGAAACTCTACCTTGTCCTCAACTGGGTCAAGAGCTCGAGGGACGTCATCGTGCTAAATATGTGCTGAACACGGAGGTGTCGTACGTTCAGTGCTAGGGTCGGTTGGATCGCGAAAACGTTCGACTTCAACAACCGCGTTACTAAATGCTTCCGCTTTCGTCCTATGAGGGAATTTTTTTCATGATCGAAGGACATTTTTTGAAATATTGTGTTCCCCAACAACTCCTTGGCAAATGCAATAAATAGTACTAAGAAAGAGATAGACAGAAGTAAAAATATACTCTCATGACCAACCTTCTAGCTAACCTTGTTGTATGAGTGACTAGTGATGACTATGTATGACATGCCAACATCAGATAGGCTAATGCACCTGGACAAACGAAGTAGTTTCATGCATGCAAAGTAGGCAAAAAAATACTCATTTATAGCCGTCTGAAATCTCCAAGGGTGTGGCCGCACGCGCGAGGCGACGGTCGTGGTAGGAGCGACCATGATATGGGCTGCTGATAGCCCTTCGATCTAAGATCGAATGGTCGCATGCTAAGTTGCTGAAAATTTGCAGGATAACCCTCCAGGATAGGATATTCACCCATAGGTCTAGAATCACTCCATACAACCGTTTGATCTCACATCCAAGGGCTCTAGGAAGCCCGTATCATGGCGTCCCAAATCTCCATGATCGGCGGTGAGTACAAGGTTAGAACCATCACCGGGATGAGTTCGACGTCATCAACACCCGTTCTTCTGCGACGGTGAAAGGATGCCTTCCTCGCTTCAGACGCATAATCAAAAATTAAAATGGTGATGAGTGGGTCCCTGGGCTAGATGTTGAGTACACCACAGTCCTGGGAAAAGAGAAGAATCTAAAGGAGGAAGAGAGGAAGAAGCCCGCCGTGATCCAGGTTTGCGTGCATAACTTGTGCTTAGTCTACCACATATGCCATGCCGACGTTGTGTGCGAGGATTTTAAGAACTTCCTTGCGGGCGGCAAAGTCAAATTCGTTTATGTAAACTTTATGAACGACATAAAAGTCTTGGATCAGATAGGTCTCGTTGTAGGCCAACCCTTCGACCTCCAAAGGAAAGGGCTGGTGTCCTCCCATCAGCCTTCAATGCTGACCCTGGCAGCAACCATGATTGATCCTTTGTACGGTAAACTGACAAGACCTCCGTCCAAGTTTCATCTTGCATGACAGTGGAATGTACTAGATAGAGACCACATCGAGTATGCTACAATGGATGCCTGTCTTTGTTTCAATATCTAGAAGGGTTGGATGAAGAGCGAGAGCCAATTGTGCGGTTCAAGAAAAGAAGTATCGTCCAAGAGGAAGAGGGACAAGGACGAAGTCGAGCGGGTGGACGAGGAGTCCGAGTAAGGTGGCAGTGTCGTTGCTCATGGTGGTTCTAATGCCGTGTCTACTGGATTAGTTGCTTAGTTTAATTTTAGGGTCCTTACTTTTATTTGAGGGGTGTGTTGTCCTGAGCCCCCAGCAGAACTATGTTATGCTCCTTCTCATTACTTTAACTCTTCAGTACGTACATATTAGTATTTCTTACAGTTCATCTTGTAGTTGGTAGTACTACCACTCGTTTCTTCACATTATATACGTACTATATATGATATGGCCAACATCATATTGGCTATACTATAACCATGATCTAAGCATGGCACATACACAAAACACTTAAATGCGATAAGTAATTTAGAAAAACTTAAATGAGAGAAGTTTACCCAAAGCATTGTAACGCCCACGATGCGGCTGTATCTCCCACGTGTCGAAGCACAACTTAGAGGCATAACCGCGTTGTAAGCAATGTCGCAAGTGAGGTAACTTCACAACAACCCATGTAATGAATAAGTAAAAGAGGTACATTGTTGGCTTACACTCGCCGCGTCACACAATAGCATAAATATCATTATATTCATCCAGGTACAATCAAGGTCTGGCTACGGAACCAAAATAAAGATCAACCCCAAATGCAACAAAGTCCCCGATCGCCCCAACGGGGCACCACTACTGATCGTCTGGAAAGAAAACATAGTAACGTCCTGAGTCCTCATCGAACTCCCACTTGAGCTCAGTCGAATCCCCTGGAGCGGTATCATCGGTCCCTGCATCTGGTTTTGAAGTAATATGTGAGTCACAGGGAATCAACAATCTCACACCCTCGCGATCAAGACTATTTAAGCTTATAGGTAGGGAAAAAGGTATGAGGTGGAGTTGCAGCAAGCACTAGCATATATGGTGGCTAACATACGCAAAAGAGAGCGAGAAGAGAAGGCAAAGGCACGGTTGATAAACCATGATCAAGAAGTGATCCTAGAACAACCTACGTTCAAGCATATCTCGAGACCGTGTTCTCTTCCCGAACTCCGTCGAAAAGAGACCATCACGGCCACACACTCTGTTGATTCATTTTAATTAAGTTAAGTTTCGGGTTTTCGACAACCGGACTTTAAAAAATTCCCATGTTCCCATAACCGTGGGCACGGCTTTCGAAAGTTCAAATCCCTATAGGGGTGTCCCAACTTAGCCCATCACAAGCTCTCATGGTCAACGAAGGATATTCCTTCTCCCAAGAAAATCCGATCAGACTCGGAATTCTGGTTACAAGACATCTCGACAATGGTAAAACAAGTCAAGCAAAGCCACCCGAATGTGCCGACAAATCCCGATAGGATCTGCACATATCTCGTTCTCAGGGCACACCGGATAAGCAATCCGTACAACTAAAACCAGCCCTCGAGTTTCCCCGAGGTGGCACTGCAAGGGGCTCTAGTTTGGACCAACACTTAGAGGAGCACTAGCCCGGGGGGGGGGGTTAAATAAAGATGACCCTCGGGCTCCGGAAACCCAAGGGAAAAAGAGGCTAGGTGGAAAATGGTAAAACCAATGTTGGGCATTGCTGGAGGAGTTTTATTCAAGGCGAACTGTCAAGGTGTTCCCATTATAACCCAACCGTGTAAGGAACGCAAAAACAAGGAACATAACACCGGTATGACGGAAACTAGGGCGACAAGAGTGGAACAAAACACCAGGCATAAGGCCGAGCCTTCCACCCTTTACCAAGTGTATAGATGCATTAAAGTAGACAAGATAATATAATGATATCCCAATAATAAACATGTGCCAACAAGGAACAGACTCCAATGTTCACCTGCAACTAGCCACGCTATAAGAGGGGCTGAGCAAAGCGGTAACATAGCCAAACAACGGTTTGCTAGAACAAGGTGGGTTAGAGGTTTGACATGGCAATATGGGAGGCATGATAAGCAAGTGGTAGGTATCGTAGCATAGGCATAGCAATAGAGCAAGCATCTAGCAAGCAAAGATAGAAGTGGTTTCAACGGTATGGTCATCTTGCCTGCAAAGTTCTCCGAGTTGACGTTAGCTTGATCCTCGTAAGCGTACTCAACGTGCTCCTCGATCACGTACTCGTCTCCCGGCTCTACCCAAAGCAAGAACACATGCAAAGGGAGACACAGTCAACCACGTGCAATGCACAAACAACATGATGCAAAACATGGCATGATATGCAGGATGAGATATGTGGTGCATATGCATGTTTCGGAAAGGAAAGATTGAACCTGGCCTCAACTTGGAAAACCAAGAGTTCCACTAGAAAGATGAGTTGATTTCAGTCGAAATCGATATAAAGATCACCGGAATCGGATGCACGGGTTGCAAATGACAAGCAAAACAAATATGGCACCGATCTGCGATTAACAGCACGAGGCCATCTAAATGCATCAAGAACAACAAGCTCCTGTACTCTAACATAGCAACCAAATACATGGCAGGGATCCACTCAAGATGCTTGAAAAAAGATGAACACTGAGATATGGCTAATTCACTCAATAGCAGGTTCAAACAAGCATGGCAAAAGTGCAAAAGATATCAGGTTACAGACTTAGTGAAAATAACACCATGTCAGGAATTTAACATCAGGAAGCAATGTTTAGAGCACGATAACAACATGCTACAAGAACATATCATGACAAAGCAAAGCGTGGCATGAAGCTACTCAAAGCATACAACAAAAGTCCCTTACTGACCATAAGCCAAAAGGGATCATAAAATACAATGGCAGCCATGTGAACATAGCAATTATCGTTAACCGATTCAGACTTAGCAGCAAACTAGAACATGGCAAAACAGATATTAAGTAGGCATGTTTACGAGCTCGATGCACTCACCACAAGGCATTTCATGACAAACTAAGCATTCACCCAGCACATAGACATGGCATAGAAGCTAAACATGGCAAGAACAACATCATAGCATGCATGGATCAACTACAACAAGCTCGGCAAAAATGCTTAACATGTAAACATTCTGCCAGGAACATTTTATAGCAAAAGTAGAGCTCGATTGAGTCAAGCTAGGGTGCTCCATAATTGCAAACAAATACATGGATGGATAGAGCACAACAATATCTAGAAAACATCCATACTGATCAAAAGAGGCATGGATCACTCTGTGGTAGCAAGAATACATGGCATAAAAATATTAACAGGGCAAAGACTTAGAATATTTCTAAGTCCCTGAAATCAGCAACATTACGAGAGCTACTTTGCACGCTTGTGCTAGTCACCACAGAGATCACAAAAATACATGGCATACACCCGTGTAAAGATGGCATGGCATACTTCAAGACACATGCAGGGCTCAAGATCATAGGAGGCACACATCAATCATGGCAAAAATGACAAAAGTCCAATTACTGATATGCATATGAAACTAACAGAAACTAGCACTCTTGCAACAGCATTTAGGGCATCAAGATGAGCTCAAATGAACATGGTGCAACGACATGAAATGAAGTACTCGTCGAGACGAACAATTTGATATGGTACACGCCCGAAACGGAGCCACGGTTGCAGAGTTATGATGCGATGAAAACTGCATAAAAGTACTAGGGAGAGAGGGAAGAAGTCAACTGATCCGGATCTAGGGATCACTGTAGTTGTCGAACGCACATGAACCGAGGCGGGTTCGTGCTCGCCGGGGGAGAGTGGTGGTCGTCGGAGCAGAGTGGGCCGGCGAGGGGGCGGCGGATCTGGGCAGCTTCCGGCGAGAGGAGACGGCGGCGCGGCGCTGCGGAGGCGAGGGGCGCGCAGCTACGTCGACGAGGAAGGGCGGCGGCTCGGCGTTGGCGAGCTTGGTGATGGCGGCAGCCAACGGCGAGCTTGGACGGCGGTGCGACGGCCGGAGCAGATCAGGGCGACGCGGGTCGAGGAGGAAGACGGCGGGGCACGGGGGCACGAGGGGCGCGCGGCTTCGGGCCGGGGAAGGCCGGTGATGGGCCCCGCGGGCCCTGGCGGCACAGTGAAGTGGGGCACGCGGGCGGACGAACCCCAGAGCGACACGTGGCGGCGGCGGGGCGGAGCGGACGTGTCCAGCCGGCCGGGATTTTGTCCGGCGGCGCGTGGAGAGGGAGGGGTCTAGGGTTTCGTCCGGATTTGGAATGGGAGGGCCTTTTTATAAGTAGGAGGAGCTAGGAGGATCCAAATTGAGCACGGTTTTCGGCCTCGCGATCGTGATCGAACGATCTAGATGATGGAGGAGGTTTAGGTGGGTTTTGGGCCACTTTGGAGGGGTGTTGAGCTGCAACACACACGAGGCCTTTCGGTCCCTCGGTTAATCGTTGGAGTATCAAACGAAGTCTAAATGGCACGACACTTGACAGGAGGTCTACCGGTAGTAAACCAAGGCCGCTTGGCAAGTCTCGGTCCAATCCGAAAACGTTTAGTTCCCACACACGAAAAGAGGTAGAAAGGGACACCGGAGGACATTGGAACGCCGCAATGCAAAACAGACAATGGGGAAAATGCTCGGATGCATGAGACGAACACGTTTGCAAATGCAATGCACATGATGACATGATATGAGATGCATGACAAAGACAAAACAACACGGAGACAAAAACCCGACAACGAGGAAATATCATAACTTAGTGCCGGAAATGGCAAGAGTTGGAATACAAATATGGCAAGTTACATATGGGGTGTTACAACACTCCACCACTACGAAAGGATCTCGTCCTGATATCTAGGACTGGAAAAACACCGGGTACTCAGAACGGAGGTGGTCCTCGCGTTCCCAGGTGGCTTCACGGTCGGAATGATGTGACCACTTGACTTTCAGGAATTTGATAGACTTGTTGCGAGTCTTGCACTCAGTTTCTTCAAGAATAGCAACGGGGTGCTCATGATAAGACAGGTCTTCTTGGAGATCAATCTTTTCGAAGTCGACGGTGCAGTCAGGAGTCTTGAAACACTTGCGGAGTTGAGACAAGTGAAACACGTCATGCACATTTGCAAAGTTGGATGGAAGCTCAAGTTGATAGGCGAGATCGCCTCCTTTGCCAATGATCTTGAAAGGACCCACGTATCTAGGGGCAAGCTTCCCTTTGATACCGAAGCGACGAGTACCTTTCATTGGAGAGACGCGGAGGTAGACATGATCTCCGATCTCGATAGACAAGTCACGATGTTTTCTATCATAGTAACTCTTCTGCGCGATTGCGCGGCTTTGAGATTTTCACGAATGACTTTGCACATTTCTTCAGCCTCTGTGATCAAGCCATTGCCAAGAAGTTGGCATTCACCAGTCTCTGACCAGTTTAGAGGAGTACGCCACTTCCTGCCATAGAGAATCTCGAATGGGGCCTTGCCCGAACTAGCTTGGAAGTTGTTGTTGTAGGAGAACTCGGCATATGGAAGACAATCTTCCCACTTCATACCGAAAGAGATAACACATGCCCTAAGCATATCTTCAAGAATTTGATTGACCCTCTCGACTTGGCCACTGGTTTGAGGATGAAAAGTTGTGCTGAAATGAATGTTGGTGCCCATGGCCTTCTGAAAAGAATCCCAGAACTTACAGGTGAAGATGCTGCCATGATAGGAAGATATCTACTGCGGAATGCCGTGCAGAGAGACAATCCTGGAGGTATATAGCTCTGCCAACTGAGCTGTTGTGATAGATTCTTTGATAGGAAGAAAATGAGCCACTTTGGTGAGCTTGTTGATGACAACAAAGATAGCATCATTGCCACGCTTGGACTTTGGAAATCCATTCACGAAGTCCATCTCAATATGGTCAAACTTCCATTCTGGAATGGCAAGAGGTCGGAGGAGACCAGCGGGTCGTTGGTGTTCTGCTTTCACTCTTCTACAGACATCACATTCATTCACGAACTAAGCAATCTCACGCTTCATTCGAGTCCACCAATACGACTGCTTGAGATCCTGGTACATCTTTGTACTTCCAGGGTGAATAGAGAGGAGTGAATTTTGAGCCTCGTTCATACTGACTTGACGAAGGTCACCTTTAGGCACAACAATGCGATCCTCAAAGAATAGAGTATCCTTATGAAGGAAATATGCCCTAGAGGCAATAATAAATTTATTATTTATTTCCTTGTATCATGATAAATGTTTATTATTCATGCTAGAATTGTATTAACCGGAAACATAATACATGTGTGAATACATAGACAACAGAGTGTCACTAGTATGCCTCTACTTGACTAGCTCGTTGATCAAAGATGGTTATGTTTCCTAAACCATAGACATGAGTTGTCATTTGATTAACGGGATCACATCATTGGGAGAATGATGTGATTGACTTGACCCATTCCGTTAGCTTAGCACTTGATCGTTTAGTTTGTTGCTATTGCTTTCTTCATGAGTTATACATGTTCCTATGATTATGAGATTATGCAACTCCTGTTTACTAGAGGAACACTTTGTGTGCTACCAAACTTCATAACATAACTGGGTGATTATAAAGGTTCTCTACAGGTGTCTCCGAAGGTACTTGTTGGGTTGGCGTATTTCGAGATTAGGATTTGTCACTCCGATTGTCGGAGAGGTATCTCTGGGCCCTCTCGGTAATGCACATCACATAAGCCTTGCAAGCATTGCAAATAATGAGGTAGTTGCGGGATGATGTATTACGCAACGAGTAAAGAGACTTGCCAGTAGCGAGATTGAACTAGGTATTGAGATACCGGCGATCGAATCTCGGGCAAGTAACGTAGCGATGACAAAGGGAACAACGTATGTTGTTATGTGGTTTGACCGATAAAGATCTTCGTAGAATATGTAGGAGCCAATATGAGAATCCAGGTTCCACTATTGGTTATTGACCGGAGACGTGTCTCGGTCATGTCTACATAGTTGTCGAACCCGTAGGGTCCGCACGCTTAACGCTACGATGACAGTTATATTATGAGTTTTATGTTTTGATGTACCGAAGGTTGTTCAGAGTCCCGGATGTGATCACGGACATGACGAGGAGTCTAGAATTGGTCGAGACATGAAGATTGATATATTGGAAGCCTATGTTTGGATATCGGAAGTGTTCCGGGTGAAATTGGGATTTTACCGGAGTACCGGGGGGTTACCGGAACCCCACGGGGGCTTAATGGGCCTACATGGGCCTTAGTGGAAAAGGAGGGAAGCAAGGGAAGTGTGGGGCGCCCCCCCAAGGCCCAAAGCGAATTGGTTTAGGGCAAAGGGGGCTGGCCCCCCTCTTTCCTTCTTCCCCCCTCCCAAGTCCTAATCCAACTAGGAAAAAGGGGGGAGCCCTACTCCCGGTGGGAGTAGGACTCCTCCGACACGCCTCTACCCTTGGCCTGCCGCACCCCCCTTGCTCCTTTATATACAGGGGCAGGGGGCACCTCTAGACACACAAGTTGATCGTCTCTTAGCCATGTGCGGTGCCCCCCTCCACCATAGTCCACCTTGATAATACTGTAGCTGTGCTTAGGCGAAGCCCTGCGTCGGTAGAACATCAACATTGTCACCACGCCGTCGTGCTGACGAAACACTCCCTCAACACTCGGCTGGATCAGAGTTAGAGGGACGTCATCGGGCTCAACGTGTGCCGAACTCGGCGGTGCCATGCATTCGGTACTTGATCAGTCGGATCGTGAAGACGTATGACTACATCAACTGTGTTGTGCTAACGCGTCCGCTTCTGGTCTACGAGGGTACATGGACAACACTCTCCCCTCTCGTTGCTATGCATCACCATGATCTTGTGTGTGCGTAGGAATTTTTTTGAAATTACTACGTTCCCCAACAGTGGCATCCGAGCCAGGTTTTACGCGTTGATGGATGTTATATGCACGAGTAGAACACAAGTGAGTTGTGGGCCGATATAAGTCATACTCCTTACCAGCATGTCATACTTTGGTTCGGCGGTATTGTTGGATGAAGCGGCCGGACCGACATTACGCGTACGCTTACGGCACAAGTGCTGGCGGGTGTCGGTTTCTCCAACTTTAGTTGAACCGAGTGTGGCTACGCCCGGTCCTTGCGAAGGTTAAAACAGCACCAACTTGACAAACTATCGTTGTGGTTTTGTTGCGTAGGTAAGAACGGTTCTTGCTAAGCCCGTAGCAGCCACGTAAAACTTGCAACAACAAAGTAGAGGACGTCTAACTTGTTTTTGCAGGGCATGTTGTGATGTGATATGGTCAAGACATGATGCTAAATTTTATTGTATGAGATGATCATGTTTTGTAACCAAGTTATCGGCAACTGGCAAGAGCCATATGGTTGTCGCTTTATTGTATGCAATAAAATCGCCCTGTAATGCTTTACTCTATCACTAAGCGGTAGTGATAGTCGTGGAAGCATAAGATTGGCGAGACAACAACGATGCTAGGATGGAGATCAAGGTGTCGCGCTGGTGACGATGGTGATCATGACGGTGCTTCGGAGATGGAGATCACAAACACAAGATGATGATGGCCATATCGTATCACTTATATTGATTGCATGTGATGTTTATCTTTTATGCATCTTATCTTGCTTTGATTGACGGTAGCATTCTAAGATGATCCTTCACTAAATTATCGAAGTATAAGTGTTCTCCCTGAGTATGCACGGTTGCGAAAGTTCTTCGTGCTAAGACACCACGTGATGATGGGTGTGATAGGCTCTATGTTCAAATACAACGGGTCCAAAATAGTTGCACACGCGGAATACTCAGGTTAAACTTGACGAGCCTAGCATATAACATATATGGCCTCGGAACACGGAGACCAAAAGGTCGAGCGTGAATCATATAGTAGATATGATCAACATAGTGATGTTCACCATTGAAACTACTCCATCTCACGTGATGATCAGACATGGTTTAGTTGATTTGGATCACGTGATCACTTAGAGGATTAGAGGGATGTCTATCTAAGTGGGAGTTCTTAAGTAATATGATTAATTGAACTTAAATTTATCATGAACTTAGTACCTGATAGTATCTTGCTTGTCAATGTTGATTGTAGATAGATGGCCCGTGCTGTTGTTCCATTGAATTTTAATGCGTTCCTTGAGAAAGCAAAGTTGAAAGATGATGGTAGCAATTACACGGACTGGGTCCGTAACTTGAGGATTATCCTCATTGATGCATAGAAGAATTACATCCTGGAAGCACCGATGAGTGCCAGGCCTACTGCTGATGCAATTGATGAAGCTAAGAACGTCTGGCAGAGCAAAGCTGATGACTACTCGATAGTTCAGTGTGCCATGCTTTACGGCTTAGAACTGGGACTTCAACGATGTTTTGAATGTCATGGAGCATATGAGATGTTCCAAGAGTTGAAGTTAATATTTCAAGCAAATTCCCGGATTGAGAGATATGAAGTCTCCAATAAGTTCTATGGCTGCAAGATGGAGGAGAATAGTTCTGTCAGTGAACAAATACTCAGAATGTCTGGGTATCGTAATCACTTGACTCAGCTGGGAGTTAATCTTCCGATTGATAGTGTCATTGACAGAGTTCTTCAATCACTGCCACCAAGCTACAAGAGCTTCGTGATGAACTATAATATGCAAGGGATGAATAAAACAATTGGTATCGTAATCACTTGACTCAGCTGGGAGTTAATCTTCCGATTGATAGTGTCATTGACAGAGTTCTTCAATCACTGCCACCAAGCTACAAGAGCTTCGTGATGAACTATAATATGCAAGGGATGAATAAAACAATTCCCGAGCTCTTCGCAATGCTAAAGGCTGCAGAGGTAGAAATCAAGAAGGAGCATCAAGTGTTGATGGTCAACAAGACCACTAGTTTCAAGAAAAAGGGCAAAGGGAAGAAGAAGGTGAACTTCAAGAAGAACAACAAGCAAGTTGCTGCTCAAGAGAAGAAACCCAAGTCTGGACCTAAGTCTGAAACTGAGTGCTTCTGCTGCAAGCAGACTGCTCACTGGAAGCAGAACTGTCCCAAGTATTTGGCGGATAAGAAGGATGGCAAGGTGAACAAAGGTATATGTGATATACATATTATTGATGTGTACCTTACTAATGCTCGGAGTAACACCTGGGTATTTGATACTGGTTCTGTCGCTAATATTTGCAACTCGAAACAGGGGCTACGGATTAAGCGAAGATTGGCTAAGGACGAGGTGACGATGCGTGTGGGAAATGGTTCCAAAGTCGATGTGATCGCGGTCGGCACGCTACCTCTACATCTACCTTCGGGATTAGTATTAGACCTAAATAATTGTTATTTGGTGCCAGCGTTGAGCATGAACATTATATCTGGATCTTGTTTGATGCGAGACGGTTATTCATTTAAATCTGAGAATAATGGTTGTTCTATTTATATGAGTAATATCTTTTATGGTCATGCACCCGTGAAGAGTGGTCTATTCTTATTGAATCTCGATAGTAGTGACACACATATTCGTAATGTTGAAGCCAAAAGATGCAGAGTTGATAATGATAGTGCAACTTATTTGTGGCACTGCAGTTTAGGTCATATCCGTGTAAAGCGCATGAAGAAACTCCATACTGATGGTCTTTTGGAACCACTTGATTATGAATCACTTAGTACTTGCGAACCATGCCTCATGGGAAGACGACTAAAATGCCGTTCTCCGGAACTATGGAGAGAGCAACAGATTTGTTGGAAATCATACATACAGATGTATGTGGTCCGATGAATGTTGAGGCTCGTGGCGGATATCGTTATTTTCTCACCTTCATAGATGATTTAAGCAGATATGGCTATATCTACTTAACGAAGCATAAGTCTAAAACATTTGAAAAGTTCAAAGAATTTCAGAGTGAAGCTGAAAATCATCGTAACAAGAAAATGAAGTTTCTATGATCTGATCGTGGAGGAGAATATTTGAGTTACGAGTTTGGTCTACATTTGAAGCAATGCGGAATAGTTTCGCAACTCACGCCACCCGGAACACCATAGCGTAATGGTGTTTCCGAACGTCGTAATCGTACTTTACTAGATATTCTGCGATCTATGATGTCTCTTACAGATTTACCGCTATCGTTTTGGGGTTATGCTTTAGACGGCCGCATTCACGTTAAATAGGGCACCATCGAAATCCGTTGAGACGACGCCTTATGAACTGTGGTTTGGTAAGAAACCAAAGTTGTCATTTCTGAAAGTTTGGGGCTGCGATGCTTATGTGAAAAAGCTTCAACCTGATAAGCTCGAACCCAAATTGGAGAAATGTGTCTTCATAGGATACCCAAAGGAGACTATTGGGTACACCTTCTATCACAGATCCGAAGGCAAGACTTTTGTTGCTAAATTCGGAGTTTTTCTAGAGAAGGAGTTTCTCTCGAAAGAAGTGAATGGGAGGAAAGTAGAACTTGATGAGGTATCTGTACCTGCTCCCTTATTGGAAAGTAGTTCATCACAGAAAATGGTTTCTGCGACTTCTACACCAATTAGTGAGGAAGTTAATGATGATGATCATGAAACTTTAGATCAAGTTGTTACTGAACCTCGTAGGTCAACTAGAGTAAGATCCGCACCAGAGTGGTACGGTAATCCTGTTCTGGAAGTTATGTTACTAGACCATGACAAACCTACGAACTATGAAGAAGCGATGGTGAGCCCAGATTCCGCAAAATGGCTTGAGGCCATGAAATCTGAGATGGGATCCACGTATGAGAACAAAGTGTGGACTTTGGTTGACTTGCCCGTTGATCAGCAAGCAATTGAGAATAAATGGATCTTCAAGAAGACTGACGCTGACGGTAATGTTACTGTCTATAAAGCTCGACTTTTTGCAAAAGGTTTTCGACAAGTTCAAGGGATTGACTATGATGAGACCTTCTCACTCGTAGCGATGCTTAAGTCTATCTGAATCATGTTAGCAATTGCCGCGTTTTATGATTATGAAATATGGCAGATGGATGTCAAAACTGCATTCTTGAATGGATTTCTGGAAGAAGAGTTGTATATGATGCAACCAGAAGGTTTTGTCGATCCAAAGGGAGCTAACAAAGTGTGCAAGCTCCAGCGATCCATTTATGGACTGGTGCAAGCCTCTTGGAGTTGGAATAAACGCTTTGATAGTGTGATCAAAGCATTTGGTTTTATACAGACTTTTGGAGAAGCTTGTATTTACAAGAAAGTGAGTGGGAGCTCTGTAGCATTTCTGATATTATATGTGGATGACACATTACTGATTGGAAATGATATAGAATTTCTGGATAGCATAAAGGGATACTTGAATAAGAGTTTTTCAATGAAAGTCCTCGGTGAAGCTGCTTACATATTGGGCGTTAAGATCTATAGAGATAGACCAAGACGCTCAATTGGACTTTCACAGAGCACATACCTTGACAAAGTTTTGAAGAAGTTCAAAATGGATCAAGCAAAGAAACGGTTCTTGCATGTATTAAAAGGTGTGAAGTTGAGTAAGACTCAATGCCCGACCACTGCAGAAGATAGAGAGAAAATGAAAGATGTTCCCTATGCTTCAGCCATAGGCTCTATAATGTATGAAATGCTGTGTACCAGACCTGATGTGTGCCTTGCTATAAGTCTAGCAGGGAGGTACCAAAGTAATCCAGGAGTGGATCACTGGACAGCGGTCAAGAACATCCTGAAATACCTAAAAAGGACTAAGATATGTTTCTCGTTTATGGAGGTGACAAAGAGCTCATCATAAATGGTTACGTTGATGCAAGCTTTGACACTGATCCGGACGATTCAAAATCGCAAACCGGATACGTGTTTACATTGAACGGTGGAGCTGTCAGTTGGTGCAGTTCTAAACAAAGCATCATGGCGGGATCTACATGTGAAGCGGAGTACATAGCTGCTTCAGAAGCAGAAAATGAAGGAGTCTGGATGAAGGAGTTCATATCCGATCTAGGTGTCATACCTAGTGCATCGGGTCCAATGAAAATCTTTTATGACAATACTGGAGCAATTTCCTTAGCGAAGGAATCCAGATTTCACAAGAGAACCAAGCACATCAAGAGACGCTTCAATTCCATCCGGGATCTAGTCCAGGTGGGAGACATAGAAACTTTCAAGATACATACGGATCTGAATGTTGCAGACCCATTGACTAAGCCTCTTCCATGAGCAAAACATGACCAACACCAAGGCTCCATGGGTGTTAGAATCATTACTGTGTAATCTAGATTATTGACTCTAGTGCAAGTGGGAGACTAAAGGAAATATGCCCTATAGGCAATAATAAAGTTATTATTTATTTCCTTATATCATGATAAATGTTTATTATTCATGCTAGAATTGTATTAACCGAAAACATAATACATGTGTGAATACATAGACAAACAGAGTGTCACTAGTATGCCTCTACTTGACTAGCTCGTTGATCAAATATGGTTATGTTTGCTAAACCATAGACATGAGTTTTCATTTGATTAACGGGATCACATCATTAGGGGAATGATGTGATTGACTTGACCCATTCCGTTAGCTTAGCACTTGAACATTTAGTTTGTTGCTATTGCTTTCTTCATGAGTTATATATGTTCCTATGATTATGAGATTATGCAACTCCTGTTTACTAGAGGAACACTTTGTGTGCTACCAAACTTCATAACATAACTGGGTGATTATAAAGGTTCTCTACAGGTGTCTCCGAAGGTACTTGTTGGGTTGGCGTATTTCGAGATTAGGATTTGTCACTCCGATTGTCGGAGAGGTATCTCTGGGCCCTCTCGGTAATGCACATCACTTAAGCCTTGCAAGCATTGCAAATAATGAGTTAGTTGCGGGATGATGTATTACGGAACGAGTAAAGAGACTTTCCAGTAATGAGATTGAACTAGGTATTGAGATACCGGCGATCGAATCTCGGGCAAGTAACGTACCGATGACAAAGGGAACAACGTATGTTGTTATGTGGTCTGGCCGATAAAGATATTCGTAGAATACGTAGGAGCCAGTATGAGCATCCAGGTTCCACTATTGGTTATTGACCGGAGACGTGTCTCGGTCATGTCTACATAGTTCTCGAACCCGTAGGGTCCGCACGCTTAACGCTACGATGACAGTTATATTATGAGTTTTATGTTCTGATGTACCGAAGGTTGTTCGGAGTCCCGGATGCGATCACGTACATGATGAGGAGTCTCGAAATGGTCGAGACATGAAGATTGATATATTGGAAGCCTATGTTTGGATATCGGAAGTGTTCCTGGTGAAATCAGGATTTTACCGGAGTACCGGGGGGTTACCGGAACCCCCCGGGGGCTTAATGGGCCTACATTGGCCTTAGTGGAAAAGGAGGGAAGCAAGGGAAGTGTGGGGCGCCCCCCCCCCCGACAAGGCCCAAACCGAATTGGTTTAGGGCAAAGGGGGCCGGCCCCCCTCTTTCCTTCTTCCCCCCTCCCAAGTCCTAATCCAACTAGGAAAAGGGGGGAGTCCTACTCCCGGTGGGAGTAGGACTCCTCCGGCGCGCCTCTCCCCTTGGCCGGCCGCACCCCCCCTTGCTCCTTTATATATAGGAGCAGGGGTCACCTCTAGACACACAAGTTGATCAAGTTGATCATCTCTTAGCCGTGTGCGGTGCCCCCCTCCACCATAGTCCACCTCGATAATACTGTAGCGGTGCTTAGGCGAAGCCGAGCATCGGTAGAAGATCAACATCGTCACCACGCCGTCGTGCTGAAGAAACTCTCCCTCAACACTCGGCTGTATCAGAGTTAGAGGGGCGTCATCGGGCTAAACATGTGCTGAACTCACAGGTGCCGTGCATTCGGTACTTGATCGGTCGGATCGTGAAGACGTACGACTACATCAACCGCGTTGTGCTAACGCTTCCGCTTCCAGTCTACGAGGGTACGTGGACAACACTCTCCCCTCTCGTTGCTATGAATCACCATGATCTTGCGTGTGTGTAGGAATTTTTTTGAAATTACTATGTTCCCCAACACCTTGTCATCAAGACGATAGCACTTGTACTTGGGTTGGCTCTTGGCAATCCCAATCTTCACCTTTTTCACCATAGCATCAAGAAGTTGAGCCTCGCGAATCTGATCTTCCAATGTAGGAGAGACTTGGAGGTTGGCAAGGAATCCTTGAGGAACAACTTGGAGACTGAGTTTGCGGAAAGCTTCACAAAGCTCCGGTTGGTAAGGATTGATAATCAAACTGTTGCAGTAAGCCTTCCTGCTCAATGCATCAGCAATTACATTGGCCTTTCCTGGAGTATATTCGATACTCGGATTATAATCTTGAATCATTTCGACCCAACGAGTTTACCTGAGGTTGAGGTTTGGTTGAGTGAAGATGTACTTGAGACTCTTATGATCAGTGAAGATGTCCACTTTTCTTCCCAACAAGAGATGTCTCCATGTTAAAAGAGCATGGACAACTGCCGCCAACTCGAGGTCATGAGTGGGGTAGTTCTTTTCGTTGGTCTTCAACTGCCGAGAGGTATAGGCCACAACTTTCTTCTCTTGCATCAACACTACACCAAGACCTTGAAGGGAAGCATCACAGAAGACCTCAAATAGTTTGGATTCATCAGGAGGAGTCAGAACTGGAGCAGTGACTAAGTTCTCTTTCAGGGTGTTGAAAGCGATGTCAAATTCAGGCGACCAGACATACTTCACATGCTTCTGGAGAAGGTTGGAAAGAGGCTTCGTGATCTTGTAGAAGTTCTCAACGAACCTTCGACAATAGCTTGCGAGCCCAAGGAAGCTGCGGAGTTGCTTCACATTCTGAGGTGGTTCCCAATTCACAATTGCAGGCACCTTCTCAGGATTAACAGCTATGCCCTTGGCGGAGATGATATGCCCAAGGTAGAGAACCTCATCGAGCCAAAACTCGCACTTTGAAAACTTCGCATAGAACTGATGTTCTCTGAGTTTATCTAGCACCAATCTCAAGTGCTTGGCATGATCCTCCTTGTTCTTGGAAAAGACCAAAATGTCATGGAGGTAGACCAAGACGAAGTCATTTGTGTAGGCGTTGAAGATGAAGTTCATCATGCGAGAGAATGTTGGAGGAGCGTTGACAAGGCCGAAAGACATGATAGTGTATTCATATGAACCATAGCTTGTTATGAATGCTTCCTTGGGGATATCTTCTTCACGAATGTGAATCTGATGATAGCCCATACGGAGATCAAGCTTGGAGAATACTTGAGAACCTTTGAGTTGTTCGAAAAGCTCATTGATGTTGGGAAGTGGGTACTTGTTCTTTATGGTCTTCTTGTTCAATGGACGGTAGTCGACACAAAGTCGGTCCATTCCATCCTTCTTCTTGACGAAAAGAACACCACAACCCCATGGAGAAGAACTTGGTCGGATGAGACCCATACGTTCTTGAATATCGAGTTGCTTCTTCAGCTCCTTCAACTCTTCAGGTCCATGCTTGTAAGGACGTTTGCAAACAGGTTCCGTGCCAGGCTCAAGATCGATGACGAATTCAACGGGCCGATGCGGAGGCATCCCTGGAAGATCTTCTGGAAAGACGTCTTGATACTCGCAAACGACTGGAATCCGAGAGATGGCATCCAACTCGCCCTTCTCATTGAGAGAAAACAGTCGAATGGTATCATCATGAGCGGCAAAGACGATTACATCCTCAGACGAATGTGTCAATTGAATCTTCCTGGCAGCATAATCAAGCTAAGACATGTTCTTAGAAAGCCAATCCATTCTGAGAATAAGATTAATATCCGAGTTACCAAGGACCATTGGAGAAGAAAGAAACTTATAGTCGCCCAAAATAATCGAAACATCCGGAACGAAAACTCGAGAAGTCATTTGTCGGGCCGGAGAGACAATAGCCAAAGGTTTCGGCAAAACTTGAGTAACCAAATCATGCTTAGATGCAACAAGTCTCGAGATGAAACAATGTGATGCACCAGTGTCAAAAAGAACTTTTGTAGGAACATCATTAACAGGAAGGTTACCCATGATAACTTCTGACGAGTCCTCTGCCTGAGCTACGTTCATCATGTTGACCTTGGCATGCTTGGGATTATGCTTGACCACTGCGGTGCTGGCAGATCTCACAGGAGGAGGAGGAGGAGGAGGAAGACGCCTCTGATTGAAGCATTTGTTGGCATAGTGACCCTTCTGCTGACACTTGTTGCAGGTGACCTCCGAGAGCGGACGGTGATACAGAGCACTTAATCTTGGAGCATGAGACGAAGTCTTGTTCTGAAAGCCTGGGTTGGGTGGGTGGAAAGATCCATTGCCACCTTTGCTCTTCTACTGATAAGGCTGACGGAACGGAGGAGGAGGAGGCAACCAATACTTTTGCTGCTTAGTTGCCACTTGAGTTGAGGAAGAAGGAGTTGCATCCCTGACTCATTTCTTGGAAGCATCGCACCTTAGTTGAGCAGTCTCTTGTTTCAGTGCCATGTTGTAAAACTCATCGTACTTCTGCGGCTCAAAAAGCACGAGAGCTAGTTGGAGATCTTCTCTGAGGCCACCTCTAAACTGATAAATCATGCTCTTCTCGTCAGGGACATCTTGCTTAGCGAAACGAGCGAGCTTCTAGAACATGATGTTATACTGGTAAACACACAAGCTGCCTTGCTTCAGATTGCAGAACTCCTCATGCTTGCTCTCAACAACACTCTGAGGAATGTGGTGAGCTTTGAAGTCTTGACGGAATTCATCCCAGGTAAACACACAACCTCCTCTGGAATCTTTGTACTGTTGATACCACTCTGCAGCTTCGTCTTTGAGTTGGAACGAAGCAAACTTGACAAAGTCCTCAGGCCTGATGTTGCTGCACTCGATATGCTTGCAGATATCCACGAGCCAATCATCAGCGTCTGTTGCCTCGATACAGTTGCTGAAGGTCTTTGGCTGGTTAGCGAGGAACTGGTTGAGTGTTGCAAACTGATTCTGATTGTTGCCATGTCCTTGATTCCCTTGGTTGGGCTCTTGCAAAATTTGCATGATCAGCTGCGTGTTTGCATTGGTAGCGGCCATCACAGCTTGCCATGCCTCCGGAGGTGGAGGTGGTGGTGGCGGTTCAGGATTCTGACGCGTTGGAGGAGCCATCCTGAAGAGGGTGACATCCGTTAGCATCATGACAGACATATATTCAAGCTGAATCAAATGGATTGAAATTGCAACATATAGTCTTAACATCCGAACAAAATGAACGAATGAATTCCAGTTGAAATGGTCACACTTCCATAAATTGAAAAGCCACTTAGATAGAGGTAGAAGAATAAAACAACAAGGTACGGATATGAACAAATACTTGGTAAGGATTACCCAATCACAAACCAAATATTTGCGGAAGAAATACTAGAGCTACATGAATTCCCACCTATGAAACTCCCGAAATTTTCCCGGTTATGCAATCAGGTGTTGGGGATACAGGGGAAGCATAATATCTCACCCAAAGCTAGCAAATCCTACATTCAGCTGTATCCATCCTTCAACACATAACCAAGAAACCTTCGGAAATCATTTACCTCAACCTTCGAAAAGCATTTGTTATACTAGTTATAGCAATACTCCCGAACTCCCGCCCCAGTACTGGGTGCCGTCGAGGTTATCTCACCAACAACTGCATAAAAGTGATTTTCGATGTCGGCAAAACTCAGGTATTCCAGAATTGCAACGATAAAATTGTGACGACAACACCTCGGAGCTCAACTCCCCGGGACACTGCCACAACCCCTAAATGTCAGGAGGCACCAAGAACAATGTTCTCGTCACAAAACCATCAGAACGATTCCAAGAAACCCGCCTGATCCTAAAATTTTGTTTAGTGAAATTTGAGAAGAGAAGAGTCAAAACTCTACGTCAGGATGCCTTACTAGAGCGACGAAGGGACTGAGGAGTAAAAAGAATCCTACTCTCCGATATAAATAATCCTAAATGACTCAAAACATTTTTCTAGACTCAACAACGCTAGCGATTCGATCAAGCAGGGGCTCCTAAGTCAGGGAATGCTCTGATTACCAACTTGTAACACCCACGATGCGGCTATATCTCCCACGTGTCGAAGCATGACTTAGAGGCATAACCGCATTGTAAGCAATGTCACAAGTGAGGTAATCTTCACAACAACCCATGTAATGAATAAGGAAAAGAGGTACATTGTTGGCTTACACTCGCCACGTCACACAATAGCATAAATATCATTACATTCATCCAGGTACAATCAAGGTCCGACTACGGAACCAAAATAAAGATCAACCCCAAATGCAACAAAGTCCTCGATCGCCCCAACTGGGCACCACTACTGATCGTCTGGAAAGAAAACGTAGTAATGTCCTGAGTCCTCATCGAACTCCCACTTGAGCTCAGTCGAATCCCCTGGAGTGGTATCATCGGTCCCTGCATCTAGTTTTGAAGTAATCTATGAGTCACGCGGACTCAGCAATCTCACACCTTCGCGATCAAGACTATTTAAGCTTATAGGTAGGGAAAAAGGTATGAGGTGGAGCTGCAGCAAGCGCTAGCACATATGGTGGCTAACATATGCAAAAGAGAGCGAGAAGAGAAGGCAAAGGCACGGTCGATAAACTATGATCAAGAAGTGTTCCTAGAACAACCTACGTTCAAACATAACTCGAGACCGTGTTCTCTTCCCGGACTACGCCGAAAAGAGACCATCACGGCCACACACTCTGTTGATTCATTTTAATTAAGTTAAGTTTCGGGTTTTCTACAACCGGACATTAACAAATTCCCATCTGCCCATAACCGCGGGCACGGCTTTCGAAAGTTCAAATCCCTACACGGGTGTCCCAACTTAGCCCATCACAATCTCTCACGGTCAACGAAGGATATTCCTTCTCCAAAGACAATCCGATCAGACTCGGAATCCCGGTTACAAGACATCTCGACAATGGTAAAACAAGTCAAGCAAAGCCACCCGAATGTGCCGACAAATCCCGATAGGAGCTGCACATATCTCGTTCTCATGGCACACCAGATAAGCAATCTGTACAACTAAAACCAGCCCTCGAGTTTCGCCGAGGTGGCGCTGGAAGGGGCTCTAGTTTCGACCAACACTCAGAGGAGCACTGGCCCGAGGGGTTTAAATAAAAATGACCCTCGGGCTCCGGAAACCCAAGGGAAAAGAGGCTAGGTGGAAAATGGTAAAACCAATGTTCGGCATTGCTGGAGGAGTTTTATTCAAGGCAAACTATCAAGGGGTTCCCATTATAACCCAACCGTGTAAGGAACGGAAAAACAAGGAACATAACACCGGTATGACAGAAACTAGGGCGGCAAGAGTGGAAGAAAACACCAGGCATAAGGCCGAGCCTTCCACCCTTTACCAAGAGTATAGATGCATTAAAGTAGACAAGATAATATAATGAAATCCCAATAATAAACATGTTCCAACAAGGAACAAACTCCAATCTTCACCTGCAACTAGCAACGCTATAAGAGGGGCTGAGCAAAGCGGTAACATAGCCAAACAACGGTTTGCTAGGACAAGGTGGGTTAGAGGTTTGACATGGCAATATGGGAGGCATGATAAGCAAGTGGTAGGTATTGTAGCATAGGCATAGCAATAGAGCGAGCATCTAGCAAGCAAAGATAGAAGTGATTTCGAGGGTATGGTCATCTTGCCTCCTAAGTTCTCCGAGTTTGATCCTCGTAAGCGTACTCAACGGGCCCCTCGATCACGTACTCGTCTCCTAGCTCTACCCAAAGCAAGAATACATGCAAAGGGAGACACAATCAACCACGTGCAATGCACAAACAACATGATGCAAAACATGGCATGATATGCGGGATGAGATATGAAGTGCATATGCATGTTTCTGAAAGGAAAGATTGAACCTGGCCTCAACATGGAAAACCAAGAGTGCCACTGGAAAGATGAGTTGATTTCTGTCGAAATCGATATAAAGATCACCGGAATCGGATGCACGGGTTGCAAATGACAAGCAAAACAAATATGGCACCGATCTGCGATTAACAGCACAAGGCCATCTAACATAGCAACAAAATACATGGAAGAGATCCACTCAAGATGCTTGACAAAAGATGAACACTGAGCTACGGCTAATTCACTCAATAGCAGGTTCAAACAAGAATGGCAAAAGTGCAAAAGATATCATGTTACAGACTTAGTGAAAATAACACCATGTCAAGAATTTAACATCAGGAAGCAATGTTTAGAGCACGATAACAACATGCTATAGTAACATATCATGACAAAGAAAAGCATGGCATGAAGCTACTCAAAGCATACAACAAGAGTCCCTTACTGACCATAAGCCAAAAGGGATCATAAAATACAATGGCAGCCATGTGAACATAGCAATTATCGTTAACCGGTTCAGACTTAGCAGAAAACTGGAACATGGCAAAACAGATATTAACTAGGCATGTTTACGAGCTCGATGCACTCACCACAAGGCATTGCATGAAAAACTAAGCATGCACCCAGCACATAGACATGGCATAGAAGCTAAACATGGCAAGAACAACATCATCGCTTGCATGGATCAACTACAACAAGCTCGGCAAAAATGCTTAACATGTAAACATTCTACCAGCAACATTTTATAGCAAAAGTAGAGCTCGATTGAGTCAAGCTAGGGTGCTCCATAATTGCAAACAAAGACATGGATGGATAGAGCACAACAATATCTAGAAAACATCCATACTGATCAAAAGAGGCATGGATCACTCTGTGGTAGAAAGAATACATGGCATAAAAATATTAACAGGGCAAGGACTTAGAATATTTCTAAGTCCCTGAAATCAGCAACATTACGAGAGCTACTTTGCATGCTTGTGCTAGTCACTACAGAGATCACAAAAATACATGGCATACACCCCTGGAAAGATGGCATGGCATACTTCAAAACACATGTAGGGCTCAAGATCATCGGAGGCACACATCAATCATGGCAAAAATGACAAAAGTCCAATTACTGATATGAATCTGAAACTAACAGAAACTAGCACTCTTGCAACATCATTTAGGGCATCAAGATGAGCTCAAATGAACATGGTGCAATGAGATGAAATGAAGTACTCGTCGAGACGAACAATTTGATATGCTACACGCCCGAAACGGAGCCACGGTTGTAGAGTTATGATGCGATGAAAAATGCATAAAAGTACTAGGGAGAGAGGAAAGAAGTCAACCGATCCGGATCTAGGGTTCACTATAGCTATCAAACGCACGTGAACCGAGGCGGGTTCGTGCTCGCCGGAGGAGAGTGGTGGTCGCCGGTGGAGAGTGGGACGGCGAGGGGGCGGCGGATCCGGGCGGCTTCCGGCGAGAGGAGACGGCGGCACGGCGCTGCGGAGGCGAGGGGCGCGCGGCTACGTCGACGAGGAAGGGCGGCGGCTCGGTGTCGGCGAGCTTGGAGATGGTAGTGGACGGCGGCAAGCTTGGATGGTGGCGCGGTGGCCGGAGCGGATCGGGGCGGCGCGGGTCGAGGAGGAAGACGGCGGGGCGCGCGGGAGCACGGCTTCGGGCCGGGGAGGGCCAGCGATGGGCCCCATGGCCCTGGCGGCGCGGTGAAGTGGGGCGCGCGGGCGGACGAACCCTAGTGCGACACGTGGCGGCGGCAGGGCAGAGCGGACGTGTCTGGCGGCGCGTGGAGAGGGAGGGGTCTAGGGTTTCGTCCGGATTTGGAATGGGAGGGCCTTTTTATAGGTGGGAGGAGCTAGGAGGATCCAAATTGAGCACGGTTTTCGGCCTCGCGATCGTGATCGAACGATCTAGATGATGGAGGAGGTTTAGGTGGGTTTTGGGCCACTTTGGAGGGGTGTTGAGCTGCAACACACACGAGGCCTTTCGGTCCCTCGGTTAATCGTTGGAGTATCAAACGAAGTCTAAATGGCACGAAACTTGACAGGAGGTCTACCGGTAGTAAACCAAGGCCGCTTGGCAAGTCTCGGTCCAATCCGAAAACGTTTAGTTCCCACACACGAAAAGAGGTAGAAAGGGACACCGGAGGACATTGGAACGCCGCAATGCAAAACAGACAATGGGGAAAATGCTCGGATGCATGAGATGAACACGTATGCAAATGCAATGCACATGATGACATGATATGAGATGCATGACAAAGACAAAACAACACGGAGACAAAAACCCGACAACGAGGAAATATCATAACTTAGTGCCGGAAATGGCAAGAGTTGGAATACAAATATGGCAAGTTACATACGGGGTGTTACAAGCGTGAAGGAGTTTAGTTGTCAAAGAATTAAATTCAAATGCTAATTTCTTTAATAGACTTTAGCACCCCATCTAAGCACGTACTAGCTTTTTTAATAGCACTATATGCATAATTTGGTGACGAGCGCTCTCTATATGTACCACCTTTTTCTTTAATTTCATCTTGCTACTTTTGCTCCATGGCGCAATCCATCGATACTAGTACTACTGTACAAAATTACATTTAGAAGGCCAGAGGGCGGGGTAGTCTCCCTTGGTTGGTTTCACGAGAGGCGAGGGCCTTTGTGATTAGACGGCTCATTACTGCTGGAAGGTGGGGCCTTGTGATTTGACTGCTGCATAAATGTTGCTGAGGACCTGAGGAGGAGCAAAGAACCGTGCCGTATATACTCAAGTTTGCCACTCGAGTACTAGTACGATGGAGGAGCGTGAAACACGGCAGCCCAATGTGATATGGCGATAAAAATGATCTAATTTGCTAGTCATCGATCCCACGGTGTCGCTCATCGTTAGATTGTTCTATTCGTGCCTCGTAGAGAACGTGACACATGCGGCAAAACACCTGGAGCAAAAGAAGAAACACAGCAGCAAAAGAAGAAGGAAGATTATCCCCCCTAAAAAATAAGGAAGATACAGACACATGTCTGGGGCGCTGCTCTCTACTTCATGAAGGGTTGCTGGCCGCGTAGTCGTAACTGCTTCTTCATATCCTCCACGACCTCCATCTCCTGACGCATCTCTCCGCCATCTTCTTCATTCTGTCCATAATGCGGGATTTCTCGACGCGAGCCCTCATCATCTGTTCCACGGCCTCATTACGTACCTTGACAATAGTCGGGTGCTTGATGCGGAGCTTCGCCAACTCCTCCTTATGTTCCATGACGAGGGCATGCAACATCTTCACCGAGGAACTACTCTTCTCACACAGCTTCTTCAAGTCGGCGTTCTCCTCCTTCAGCAGGTCGAGCTCATGGCGGACCTTCGCCTTGTCCTCCCTGAAGTTGTAGGATGTTGCCGGTCGCCTTCTTACCCAAGGCAATACTCTCCTTCAACAGCATCACCAAGTCGGCGCTCAACTCCTCCTTCTTATTCAGCTCAGCGGGCATGTCATCGAGGCTCTCCTTCAGCAACTCCACCAAGCCATCGATGAACTCCTTCTGCTTATTGAGCTGACCGGGCATGTTGTCGAGGGATAACGAGTCCAGCACCGCTAGCTTGGCATGTTTGCCTCCGCGGCTAGGGCGCTCCTAGGAGCCCTCGCCTGCTCGTGAGAGATCTTTCGATGTCTCTACGAGGCGGCGAGCCCGGTCTTTTTTCCGTGACCTTGGTCGCCGCTGCCTTGTTATGAGTAGTTCTCGACCTAGAGCTCTGCACACCGGCCATGGCAAGGACAAACGAACAATAAAGACTTATGTGGAGGAAGGTAGAGTGATTTTTGGCAAGGTAGTTCCCCTTTTTATAACTTAGTACTAGCACTAGTACTAAAACCTGCATAGTGGAAACACGTTCAGGTTTGATACGTACTAGGTGTGAGCAGGTTTGTTCTTAATTATAGCATGGTAGTACTACTTTGGAATGTGATGGGAACAAGCTAAAGATTAATTGATTGTTTTGGTTTCGAGGCCCGAAACGGCTCTCGATGAGTTTGCCGGAACACAAATTTCAAGTGCTGCTACTCAAATGCGGTCGCACAAGTCAGTGATGTAACTGGTCGTACATGTTAGACCAAGCCGATGTGTATCCCTTTGATGACACGCGGGTCCGACCGACCGTCTGTTCGTGCGACCGACCGTAAGTATTACTCAATTGAGTCTTCTGGTTGTGGCTTCGGGGTATTGTCACGACCAAGCATTCAATTACCATCTTTTTTCCAAATGACCAAATATTTTCACAGGAATACAATACATATAGATGGAGTGATTGCAACGGTTGCAAACTGCCATGGTGCCGCAAGTTCACTGCAGAAGCGAGTGAATAGGTCACTGCATCACTGGCGGGGAAGGAGGGCAGCTCACCTCACGTACGATGCATGTCCAGCGGCGCTGTCGTAGCTGGTCCTGCCATTTGGATTCTCCTACCGCTCATTTGAACAGTTGCACCAGCTGCTCATGTGATTCCGCATGCATGCGTGTTCTTTCCTCCGCAGTCGACTCTGTGAATATGACTCTGCCATTAGCCCCAGCTCAAAATCAACGTGACGCCGCCAGATGCTGATATTCCTCACCATCTCTCCCCTGAGATCAACTTGCACCTCCGCCTTGTGCTTCGCCAGGCGCAGCTCCTTCGAACTTGTGTCCAATCGATGCAACGCTTCCTCAATCTGATTTTCCCTTGCTGCCAACCACCTGAAATGCAGGCATGGCATGTCCTCCGGCGCCACCGATCTATGATTCCAGAGCTATGGATCCCCTTTGAAACACATGTGGGTTTCGCTCAAAGGTGGCAAGGCTGCGGGATGCAGCGAAAGGGCAGCCCGCGGGATCCTAGGATCTAAGGGATTATCCATGGTGGGATCCGGTGGGCGAGGCGGGGAGGCGAGCGTAGGCGCTAGGAGAGCTCTATGAGACTAAGATAAAGATAGTAGTACTCCACTCTGTCCATATTTAAATACAAAGGCCACCAACAGTAACCTAGGAAAAAATTGACCATCCTGCTTGCGTCCTGGTTTATTGGCACCCGTTTTATTTTGTGCCAATTTTTGACCAAAAATTAAACTAAGAAAATGTTAATGCATGTCACCAAAAATTATATCATTGGAATCACATTTGAACATAGTTTTCGATGACATTAATTTTTATGACATTCATAAATATTGTGTTACTTAAAATTATGGTAAAAAATTGGCACAAAATACGAAGGAGACCAATGGAAGTAGCAACCCATGATTTAACTACTCGCATGCACACAGTCGAGTAGTAATGTCTTTCTCAACTACTTCCTCCCTCATGTCCACTCAATTTGCATGCATTGTATTAATTGACCATCAATGAAGTGAACAACTTTACACACATCAAATTATCACATGGGGTGGATCTTCGTACAAAAATACGTCCCACCATGTACTCCCGTGTGTGTGTGAGGGAATGAGTGCGTGTGTGCCCATCTTCGCTTCGTGCATGTACTGCCAGTGTGCGTGAGAGAGGACGAGTACATTCTTCTGGAACCAGCAGCACATCAAGGTGATCCATCCACACAAGGAGGTCGCGACAACGCCTCCACATGTGCCACATGGCTTCATGGACCCTCCACATCATTTTAATCATAATATATTAACTAAAAAGGGAGAGACACTATGCAGCGTATCATTGGAACTCTATTTTATGTGTTTTGCACATACTGGAAGTACTAGTAAGGTACACGTGCATTGCACGTATGATATTTGGCAAACAAATTATGAATAAATACCACACTATAGCATGTGAGCTTTGAGTCATATATGCATGATCTAGACGTTCATTTAGTTCTTATAATTCATACCATTCAAAATCAATTAGTTTTTATAAAATAGTTAATTTATTTTATGATTCATGGAATTGTGCGTTGTAAAGCATAAAGTAAAAACAAATATTGGCAATTCAACTAGAAAAAAGTTTGGCAATTATGATATAGAAGATTCTAGAACAAAGGAGAAGTACTTGTGTTTTTAGGTTTGTGCATTATGCTTAACTTCAACCATGGAGTCTGCTCGATTGTACATGTGGAAGAATCTGGTGGAATGTAGATGATATCCAATGGCCAATAGTGCTCGGATTTCCATCTCTGCACCGTCTGATTGGCTTCATCCAACGACCATCTTTCAAATTTATTCGCACTCTATATAGGGCTATATATAGATATAGATATAGATATAGATATAGAGGTAGAGGTATAGATATAGACTAGTGGCACATCATCTAAAGCGTTTCTACATGCTCATTTTTTGTACAAATGTGCTCCACCATGCACCCGCGCGTTTGTATCTGGGAACGAGTGCGTGTGTGCACCTCTTCTCTTTTGCACACGTAGTCCGTGTTTGTGAGAGGTACTAAGATATGGTGGGGGAATACATGCCAATGCAATTTGCGTGAAGGAGATGCCTATATAAATACATTTATGTACATGGGGCCGGGGTGATATACGAGAAGGGAGGGGAGGGGTCAATCGCCACTACCAAAAAAAGACACATCCGTGACATTTTGGGCCGAACGAAAAAAATTATGTCATACTTATAACACTTCTATGATGATAATTATGACAAAACCTGGTATCATCATAGATGTGGTGGGCTCCTACTTCTATGGAAAAAATCATGATAGAAAATGGGCTTTTTGTCCTGGGCGGGCCAGAGACGCAGCTGCATGACATTCTTTGGGCCGTCCTCTGCGAGGAAAATATCGGGGGAGTTCCCAGTTACGGTAGGTGGTCGGGGGTTGAGCGATGCGCGTTTCTCTCGTACGTACACGCGTGTGTGCGAGGCGTTGCGCTCTAACTGAACCCAAGCGAGGCGTTGGGCACTAACGCAACCCGAGCGATTGCACTGCAGGCTACGCGTTATTGAACTCGAGCGATCGATCGATCCCTTGCTCTTAACTGAACCCGAGTGATTCCTTCGCTACTGCTGCTAACTGAAGCCGATCGAACACTGCTGCCTCCTTCCCTGGATAAAAAGTGAGCGTTGTTGAGGGGGTTTGGATTAACAGTTCCCGGTGGAGGGTTGGATGAACAGGAACCCGTGGTAGTAGAGGCCATTTCCGCTGGATGAACAGTACCCCGATCGATCGAGCCGATGGATGAACATGACCCCGTGGAGGGCTGGATGAACAGGACCCCGTGGAGGGCTGGTTGAACAGTAGCTGGTGGAGCGCTGGTTGAACAGTAGCCGGTGGAGGGCTGGATGAACAGTAGCCCGTGGAGGGGTGGTTGAACAGTAGCCGGTGGAGGGCTGGATGAACAATAGCCCGTGGAGGGGTGGTTGAACAGGACCCCCGTGGAGAGGGTTGGTTGAACAGTAGCCGGTGGAGGAGCGCATGGTGGAGGCTGGATGAACAGGAGCCTGTGGATGAACAGTCGCAGGTGGAGGTTGGAGGAGGTCGACGGTGGATGAACAGTAGCCCGTGGAGGCAGTCGACGGTGGTGATGAACAGTATCCCATGGAGTCCTGTTTTGTGGTACGCCACACCCCTCCCAATGAACAAGACCCCCGTTTCGACCATAGCGCTCCAACACAAGTCTGTTTCCTCCATTTTGCGGTACGCCACAGCCCTCTCGATCAACATGACCCCGTTTCGATCGTAGGAGGTATGTTTCCTATGTTTTGCGGTATGCCAGACCCCTCACGATGAACAGGATCCCGTTTCCACCATGGCCAGTCGAACATAAGGCCATTTCCTCTGTTCTGCGGTACGCCAGGCCTCGTTTCCATCGCTTGTTCCGTCCAAGCCAGTTGGCTCCCGATGAACAACACGTGTTTCGTTGCCTCCCGATGAACACGACGCATTCCGCTGCCTCCCCATGAACACGACGACGATGCAGTTTCTCTGTTCTGACCCAGCCACAGCCATGTACACGAGCACTGGCCGTACGTATGCGCGAGTAGACGTTCAAGACCCCGCCCGTAGGTACGTACGTGGCCGTATTTACTTTCTTGCACCCTGGCCACTATAATACGTGTACATGCTACGTGCACGCCTCTACTACCACACGTGCGCGCCTCTACTACCACACGTGCCCTTCCTTACACGGCCACGGTTCATCGCTGCAGCCTGCAGACAGACCGATCGACCAGTATGTACATACACGTTCCCAACCTGACTAACAATGCTACGTACGCTTCGACCGGGTGGGTCCCGACTGTCAGGCCCTTCCTTCCGTGCGAAGATGTAGCTGGTGGGTCCTAGCAGTCAAGGGGGCGAATCATTTTTTCCCGTAATATGGACGCACTTCCTTGCGTGCGAAGATGTAGCTTGTGGGTCCCAGCAGTCAGGGGGGAAACATTTTTTTTCGCGAAATACGGTGGCCCATCCGGTGGGTCCCTACTATCAGGTGGAGGAACAATTATTTTCCACGTAATAAGGAGGCACTTCCTTGCTGCGGTTGTGGACCCAGCTGTCAGCCTCTCCACGTACAGTACTATTCCGATGGAAGTCGGTCGTTGACCACATTGACCACGCCACACCGAGAGCACCAAGGAGGTGGACGACGGCGAGGCCTAGGAAGGGGACGAGGTGGAACCGGGGAAGAGACGGAGTGGAGTCGCAGATGGAGAGGAGTGGGAAACATGACTGGTTAGGGTGCGCGGTAGCACTGCCGCGGTGCTGCCCACGGGAGACAGGAGCAAGAACAGAGGTTGAAGAAGGAGCATGACTGTTGGATTAACATCCAACGGTCCAGCTGCTAGAATCATTTGTTAATTAAGTTGTCAAAGCCCTGCATACATGTCCGCTTAGTAGGCCCACAAGTCAGCCACCAAATTTGACGGGTCCCAACTGTCAACGAGAGGAATATTTTTTTTGCATAACAAGGAGGCACTTCATTCCGTGCGAAGATACAACCGGTGGGTCCCGGCTGCCAGGGGGAGGAAACACTTTTTAGCTTAATAAGGAGGAACTTTCCTTGCATGCGACCATGGACCTCATGGGTTCCAGTCGTCAGGCTCTCCACGTATTGTCCTCTTCTGATGACTCTCGTTTGTTGACCATGCCGCACCGAGTGCAGCGAGGCGGTGGACGACGGCGAGGCCCCAGACAGGAACGACCCAGAGATGGGAAAACGCGGTAGTGGAGTCACAGATTGAGACGAGGAGAAGGGTTATAACTTGTTCTGGTGCGGCGTGGGGCTGCAGTCGGTGGAGAATAACAAGTGGTGTGGAGGGGTGGAGGGATAGCCTAGCCAGCGGTGGGGTAGCGCTTCGCAGTGATGCGTGCTAAGCAGAGCCGCTAGCCACCGGAGGCCGGACTAGGCGGTCCAGGCGACGCTGGAGGAAGATGACGAGAGATTGAAGGTGCATGCTGGCCATTGGATATAAATCCAATGGCTGTGGATGTCATAATCATTTGTTGACCAAGTTGACAACGCCATGCGTAGGCTTCGACCTATTGGCCACATGTCAGCCTACAAAAATGTGGCATATATTTAACCTATGTTTTGTCCATTTGCTGTACTGGGTAAACAAATAATTTCGCGTCAATGCGGCCCATTTATATTTTGTAAGAAATCCCAGCCCATTTGCACTTTCTTAAAATACATGAATTAGCTGGGCCCGTTCTATATATAATGTTAGGTTAGAAGGAGCAATTAATATAAAAAATAAACCGGACCGACACATTTTTATATATAAAATTAACAAATTAGCTATCTATTGCTCAAAATAAAAATGAGCGCATTATTATTACATTGGTCCTTAAAACCTTCGCAAGCTTTTGTACGCAATCACCAGGATTTTTCCTTGCCTGAGAGTCAAAACAACCAGGATTTTCCTTCCCAACTTCTGTTAAACATTTACTTTTATAAGTTAATAACACGTGGGATGTTTTTATAATGTATATATAAGTCTCTATAAAATATACGATAATAGTAATAATATAAATATATATAATGTGGTTAGAAGGGAAAACATAAATTGGAGACAACATTATTATTCTTATATATAGATAAATAGAACAGAGATCTGCGTTTTACTAAGAAAAATACATTGGGCCGCCGGTCTTTAAGAAAAGACCACAGGCCGGTATGGACCTCAAAAAATAAGTTCAAACCACCGTCTCCGTATGTCTAGGGCTACATGTCGGCCTCTATAAATAGGACTAGCCACCACCGTAGAAGGGGGATCTCATCTTGGACCAGATCCATTCCACCATAGCCACCACACTCACCAAGCACAAGAGCACCTCTCGTCAGGAGGCTGTTCTTCCCTTGTAACTGATCATCCTCAGCCCAAGAGGCAATACACCAAACCACACTAGAGTAGGGTATTACACCACATCAGTGGCCTGAATCAGTATAAACTCTCGTGTCACGTATTCTTTGGGTTCGTCGAGCTAGGCCGTGAGATCATGGTGTGCATGAGCTAGAGGGGGGAGAGATCTTCGTGTGCACCCCAGTGTTCGAACCTCAAGGGTTTTGCTGGAACCCGAAATCCGACATTTGGCATGCCAGGTAGGGGTGCGCTGAAGCCTTCCCCTTTGTCAATCTGCGCTTTGCCACTCCACGAGTTCATGGCGGACGCTCGCCGGGCCTGCGCTAAGCGTCGGGCCGCCCTCGCCACCCGTGTCGCTCAAACCGCCCCTGTTGGCGGGCCTCCAGGTAGTTTTCTGTCACCCGCCGCCAATGCCGTCACCGGCCTGGCCGCAAACGAGCAGCAAGCTTCCTCACCACACCCCTCCATGCGGCGAGACGGCCGCACAGCCACCCCATTGCTGATTCCGGTCGGCTCATCGTCTCACGCTCGCCGCGCACCCACGGACACACAGGCCGCGCTGCTCATGGCATGCGAGCTCCTGCGCTACCTCCCGGTGGACGACCTCTACGAGGAATGGTTGGACCGCATCGCCGAGCTCGTCAATGCCGCGGGGGGCTCTCCTGCACCATCCCTCTTGCTGTCTCGCCCACCCCCGGCTGTGGGCGATGTGGCTCACGGAGCGCCTCCGCCCCCTTCGCGCCAAGATGGTGCCCTTGCACCGAGACGCGCGGCTCATGGAGCACCTCTGCCTCCTCCGCGTCAATACGGCATCCTCGCTCCAAGATGTGCGGTCCCACGGCATGATCCACCACGCCGTGTGCCTGCGCACGAAGAAAGAAGCTGCCAATAGGTTCCCTGTCTGCAAGAGAATGCTCCACCGCTCTCAGCACTGCCACGTCAGGATCGCTTGCCTCGACAGGGCCACGCGCCACTTGCCGTAGCGGCGCAGGGACACCAAGATCAAGCTCCGCCTCCATGACGGGCCCCGCTGGCCACGGCAGGCTGCCGCGCCTTCACTCCTGAGCTGCGTAGCGTCGTCTGGCCAGGCAAGTTCAAGCCGGATCTGCCTCCTCGCTACGACAGCACCCCCGATCCCGCGGAGTTCATGCAGCTCTACGAGCTAAGCATCGAGGCGGCCAACTGCAACGAAAAGGTCATGGCGAACTGGTTTCCGATGGCTCTAAGGACGGCGCTCGCTCATGGCTCCTGAACCTTCCCTCGGGCTCGATCTCTTCCTGGGATGAGGTGCGCGACCACTTCATCGCCAACTACTAGGGCACTCACGACCGCCCCCCGGCCGCGGGCGACCCGCGTCACATCAAGCAATAGCCGGGAGGGACCGTGCAGAAGTACATACAACGCTTCAACAGCATGCGTCTCAAGATCCCCAAGGTGACGGACGAGGCCATCATCTCAGTGTTTTCCGATGGCATCTGTGACATCAAGATGAAGGAGGAGCTCGCCATACATGAGGAGCTGTGCACGACTTTGGAGCTGTTCAAAATAGCATCCAAGTGTGCAAGAGCTAAGGAGGGGTACCTCTCCCGCCTCGAGCCGCCTGCTACGGATCCGGAGGAGAAAAAGGCCAAGGTCAAGGATGTGAAGGGAAAAAGGGTGGCCGTACTCGCGGCAGAACCAGAAACAAAGCGTGGCCGAGATCTTCCCGAGTTGTCCATGGGCAGCCATACATTCTGCGCCTTCCACAACATCCGCAACCATAACACCAACGATTGTCAAGAGCTCAGGGCCATTCGAGATGGACGCTTCAGTCGACGCCCCGAGCGCAATGACCGGGGCTACGGCTAAGGAGGTGGACGAGGTGGAGGATGTTGGGACGACCGTGGCCCCCGCCAGGACTGGCGCAGCCAGCCTCGCGAGGATTGCTGGCAGGATCAGCCTCGTGAGGGTGCCTGGAGGGACCAGCCTCGCGAGGACCGTCCTCAGGGCAACCCTGGTCTCCCTCCATTGCCTCCGCCACCAAGGAGGAACAACGACCACCAATAGACGAAGGGGCTGGGGCCTTCCAGGTAACATGCGCCATTGCCTGCATCTTGGGTGGCCCTCAAGCCCCAGCTTCTAGCGCATCTTCAAGTAGTTCTCTCGCGAGGTGAATGAAGCCCACCCCAAGCTCAGGGCCACGCGCCCGCTCAGATGGTCCAAGTACGCCATCACCTTTAGCTCGGCGGACCAGCTCAAATGTGCGGCAACCGCTGGAGTCCTCCCGATGCTCTGTTCACCCGTCATCAGCAAAGTCCAAGTCACCAAGACCATCATCGACGGCGGCGCAGGGCTCAGTGTCCTGTCCGTCGAGACGTTCGACAACCTTCAAGTGCCATACGATCAGCTCCATCCCACCAAGCCTTTCTCAGGAGTGACTGACACCTCCACCTCCCTAATAGGAAAGTTCGTCTCCTTGTCACCTTTGGTCAGCGCGACAACTATGACACCGAGCTTGTCGACTTCGACGTCGCCCACATCCGCCTGCCATACAATGCCATCATCGGGTACCCAGCGCTAGCCAAATTCATGGCAGTCACCCACCATGGCTACAACGTCCTCAAGATGCCGGGAAGAGTCGAAATCATCACCGTACCCTGCGAAGAAAGAGATGATGTGTGCTCCCTCGAGCGTGCCTTCCAAGATGCATCAATCGAAGACCCTAACAGCGCGGGTGTGCAGTACCCTCCTAAGACCAACCCCAAGAAGAAGAAGCAGCTACTCTGCCTTGGGCCTCAAGGGAGCAGCGCCTCCAGTGGTGCCACCTCAAGATCTGTGCCCACGCTTGGGGCGCCTCCCTTCCTCACATAGGGAGGCGCGCCCGGTGCCCTCCTTGGGCAGGGCTCGGGGGCTCTCTTCTGGAGGGCCTCAGACTTTGCCAACATCACGAGGGAGGCGCTCGGGCACCACGTGGAGGCGTGCTTCGTGGCACGTTTCCCTCAGGAGGAGACCGGGCAAGGAGCGCCCGGCGCTCAGGAGTTCATCGTCAAGACCACTTAGGAGCTTCAGGAAGCAAGGGCAATACGCAGCGACCGCAGCCCACCTGACGCTGCTCCCCATCCAGGCGAGGGTGCTGAGCTACGCATCTGCATCAATATCCCAAGGCTCAACAGGGCTGCATCTCAGGAGCGCTTCTGGCCTTCGCGTGCTGGCCGGTGTGAGGGTCCCCCTCACAGCTATGTTCGCATGTCGTTCGTCCTACCGAGCACGGCAGCTGCCTTCCAGCGCGATCTACGGAGCATCCTGGCAGGTCAGGAGGCTATGCACCACACTCGACAAGCTCGTGAGGAGCGATTCCTTCGCCACATGTCTTCAGCTACCCCAACACTCCTTCGACAACCAATCCAGGTGACATTTTCCAAGTTTATTTAGTTGGGAGCGCCGCCTGGGCTGCATCATTCTCAGGTCGCATGGGTCTGTCCCTCCAGCATGTATCCACCTGCACCTTTAGTTCACCCTGCTGGGGGCGCCCCTCGAGCTGCATAATCCCCAAGCCGCTCGGGTCCAACCCATTGGCGTGTGTTGTTCTAGCATTTACCTAAGCTAGTTTGCTTTTCATGCATAATCTATCTGTGGTCATCACTGCCTGCTTGACTATCGCCTGCCACGGGAACCTCTCATGACGGCACGACGCTTGTGCTTGGGTCCGTCCCTGCAACGCTGACAAATCTGAGCGGTCGAGCTTTGGCTCGCGGCATGCTCGCACATGTCACCTCACTAGACCCTCAGTGCCTTCACCTCCTTGTGAAGCAACCAGTGGCGGACCGATAATCACCATGGCAACTTGTGCCCTTCCTCGCGCTAACTTGCAGGAACCTCCTGAGGACTACAGCGGGAGGTACCGCAGGCTCTCTCTCTTCTCCCATGCAATTCGCTTGCATGTTAAAAGGGGGGCTCCTGAGCATCGTGACTTAGGAGCTCTTACTAGCTCTCCATATCTCACCCCCTGGCCTTGACCACGGCAACATGACCTGGCATACCAACATCGGGTGAGCTCGCTCGAGGGCTGGGGCCTGAGGACGTACAGCACACAGAAGAGCATGGAGAAGAGGAGCAGGCTCGCATGGGCCTAACCTAGCTACCCAACGGCGGCCGACGCACAAGTCTGGTGCAACACGAGGAACCAGCTTCGGAATGCCAAGATAAGTCTTGCGCCCGGATCGACCCAGCGCTGTCGCATAAGATCCTCACTTTTCGCTGCCCTATTGTGGCAACGTCGCCTCCCTTTCCTGCTTCTCTGTAGTTGCTTGGGTGATAAAGGGGACCTCTTGAGCATCGCGCCTCAGGAGCTCTTACTGGACTCGTTAAGTCGGGCAGTTGCCGAGGCAGTGTGGGGAAGCGGAGACGCCCACTTCTAATCAGTCGCCACACGCCAACCGTGGCCGCAGGTTGTTGGGGCCCGTGGCGCTCTGCACTTGCCCTTTGGCTTCGCCTTGAAGCCAAGACCGAGCATGCCTTGGGCCCGAGGGCTACTGTCGGTGTTCTGGGAACGTGGATCCCCAGACTTGCATGCCTGCGGCCCGCGGCGTGGCTCCACCAGTGGCCCTGTATGGCCCATCTTGACTAGCAAACACTCAAGACCCTCACTTGGGGCCAAGCCTCACGAGGTGGACGACGCAAACCTCCTCAGGGGTGGCCTCACCAGGCTGGCTCGCGAGGGGCAGAGAGATCAAGGCAAGGGACACCTCGTGAGGTTCATGTGACACAAGCCATGACGACTGGAGCCAGGCGGGCGCCAGCGCGCACAGTGTCCTCGTTTCCTCTTTGGTCCTAAAGAGGCAAGAGCAGGCGAGGAGTCCCGAGGCATCAGGCAAAGGTTACCATATCGGTGCAACAAGACCAAGACCAGCAGGACAGCAGGACGGAGGTCACCGTGGAGCCCAAGACGACGTCACCACCAGAGCCTTTGGCGGGCGAAGTCCATCTTTGTCAGGATAGCTTGTACTAGCTATCCCCCTTCAAATTGGCCGTTGTGGGAACCCTTCCCGCCTAATATTTGGGGAGAGGACCCGGGCTTCTATAAGTAGGACTAGCCACCACCGTAGAAGGGGGATCTCATCTTGGACCAGATCCATTCCACCAAAGCCACCACAGTCACCGAGCACAAGAGCACCTCTCCTCAGGAGGCTGCTCTTTGCTTGTAACTGTTCATCCTCAGCCCAAGAGGCAATCCACCACACCACACTAGAGTAGGGTATTACACCACATCGGTGGCCCGAACCAGTATAAACTCTTGTGTCTCGTGTTCTTTGGGTTCGTCGAGCTAGGCCATGAGATCATGGTGTGTGTGAGCTAGAGAGCGGACTGGATTAAAGAGGGGGCCAGCGGCGCGACTGAAGAAGCACATCAGGAGCGATTTTTTTCTTCATTGAATGCCTATCAATGGTGTTCTTTTACTTGCTTCTGCACCATACAACTTGTATTTTTAGCCTCCTAGTCCGTTGTGGACTAGCAGCCCATTTGCCGGGCAGGCCAACCTATAGAAACCAGCACTCGATTTTTCATCAAGCCCCCAAAACAACGCAGTACTATGTTTGTTTTGAGGCCGGAAACATTACGGCAGGGGTTGAGCTGGGGAGGGGGAAGACAGAGCAAAAAGATTAAAAGAGCTGATGCACCGTTGCTACCTTAACAAAGCAGGTGCAATTCGTCTCACGAAGAAGGTGTGCCGTTGACACCCACACGTCACAAATCCCACAGTAGCCATACTAACAAGTTCACACACAAGTACAACAGAAAAGGTAAACATTCGTATCAAACTCAGGTTCACAGGACACGTTGATATTCATAGCCAAAATTGACAATCAACAACTCAAAAGATTCATATATACACAAGTTCAGCATGACTATGCATCCAAATGATTGATAGATCACACGACAATATTCATAGATAATTCACAAAAAGATTCAGATATACACATGTTTAGTATGTTTATGCATCCAAATGATTGAGATCATATAAAATATCATCCATGGACGAACTTTAATTACCTAGGGTACAGACTGGTAAATGGTGTTCAGTCAGAGGTACTTCTTGCTAAAATTAATGCTTGTACGAGTAAACTTTCGAGTACATAAGAGGCAACATAGACAATCTGAACTTTGCTTGTAGGTTTATCCTCGAATAGTGGCCTCGTGCTGAGGGAGGTTTGAGCAACTTGGCCACTACTTTCATCCAACTAGTTTACTGGCTCATCTTGGTCCTATAGCTCGCCAAAATTCTACATTGCAAACAAGAAAATGAACCACTCAATTTTTTTGTGTAGTTCAACTGAAATGGAGCATCACTGGCATGCAGACTGATTAAGTGCTAGATAAATATACGCGTCAACCAACTTGTCTGGAATAATTAGACTCCATGCCATACAGTTCGCTACCATATGTGCCGATAACCAAAAGGCACAAGTTGGGACCAAAGACTGGACTGTGTTTTTCTGGGCTATGTGCCAAGCAATATTTTTGGCATTCACTCTACTAATACTTGAAGTTTGACAACTGGTTGACGTCGGTTGATACTCGAATGAATATAGGCACTTCTTCTTGTCAACATCGATGCTTGTCTGAGTGAACTTTGGAGTACATAGCAGCAACATAAGTACCTGTCCATCTGATCTTTTTGTGTAGTTCTACTGAAATCACCCAATGTAATGATTTGCCTGCGAGTTTATGCTCCAAGTTACTCCTTTATGAAATCGGCAAACAGTAGCACAATACCAAATTACCAATACATATCACAAGCACAATAATCAGGATAAAGACCAGTACCAACCTGTGTGAGGTAGCATATCAATTAATATTTCCTTTGAGTGGAAGCCGAGATAAGCCAAGCAACTAACAACAAAGGAAGAATGCAAGCCGAGATTAGCGATTGACAGGAAAGGAAGGAAGATGTCGCAGCAATGAAGCACCCAAAGTTTTTGTTCAGTTCCACCAAAATCGAGCATCCCTGTTGGCATATATATTGAGAGAGTGAGATTACTGTAATAGTGGGACTAGTTGATGAAACATACACTAACAAATAGAAGCACCCTCATTATCTTAATGGGTAAAGTTAGCAACATAGTAGTCTTGCTTAAAGAGAGGTATTTGTTTATTTAATCAGTGCCAATTAGCTCAACACTCAAAGCATTGCCATGTATCATAGGTTGCAAAACTTTAACTTGCAAAGATAAAGGAGTTTCTCATGACAGTAGCACGATACAAATAGAGATGACAGCAAACTACTATGGATGAAGGCCATGGGCCGGTACCAACCTAAGCAAAAAAAGCTTATTCATGTAGTCCCAGAAGAGAAGATAAAGCACTCACTGGAATCACTCAATAGTATATATTTTTGTGCCCTGCAAATGTATGGTTGAAATCACTCTTGTTTACCAGTGCTGACATTATATCAAAAGATTATCAAGAACTTCCAGCAGAGTTAAAGCACTGGCTGGGATACAGTTCATTGTATTGTCTTGTGTAATTCCACTAAAATGTATGATTGGCACAACATGATCCCTCTTTGCACAAGTAGGAATGAGGTGAAACCTTCTTTAGATTAGTGAGAAATGATAGAAAGACATTAGCATATTACTTGAACGGTAGCATCAAATTCATCATGGACAATACGCAGAAGTGGAAGGGCTCCCTGGAGGATTGTCTCACATGTAAGGTAGACGTTGCCGGAGCCTTTGAATGGCCTCGACTGAGGCCTCGGCTTCAGTAATATCACCATGGCACTGTTTATTCTTCTTCTTCCTCTTCATGCTCTGTTTTTCTTCCTCCTCGCCAATTGGCGAGACCAAGTACATGATTGGCCTTCTATTTCAGAATTGGTTTTGTCAGTGAGGGAGTACAAGTGTACTAGTAAACACTAGCATTATTTTCTCATGGCAGTCGCAAAATAGAGATGAACACATGCATTAAATATCATTCTTACCTAAACGAAGCTTATGGTGCCAATATGGATGATGAGGATTGGAACACAGATCTCCCTTTGTGCAGTTCCACCGAAATGAACCAACTGTTGCATTCTGACATTCCAGTTAAACAACACAAAAGTCACTTCCTTTATGAAGTGTTTTGTGCAGTGCACCAAAAGGTCACAACAACAACCAAATGAAATGGATATCCCTGTTTACACAAATAGCTACAGAGGAAATAGTTAGAGTCTCAAACAATTATAGGCAAAAACATTTGGTAAACTTGTCATAGCTTATAGTAGCGGCACGACTTCATTTTACCAGGGGCATTAGATTAATAACAACTAAATATTTGGTATAAGGGCATGGGACAGTGGGTGCACCAGCAGTCCAGCACCATGTACCTAAACCGGGGCATAAAGTGGTGATTCAGAGTTTGTTGCCTCGAGAAACAAACATCCAAGAAACTTATCTGGGTTGGTCCCATTTTTGTTCACTCTAGCCACCTACTCCTATGTTTTTTTGGAATGGAGGCTTGCCCCCGGCCTCTGCATCATAATGATGCATGCATCCATCTTATGTGTGGATAGCAAATCTAGTGCTGGTCATACCACTGTATACAACATTTCCCCTATATTTCCCTTTTCGACCAAGAGACCGGATGGATGACGAGTCTATACTACTTTCACCCCCTATCCTTCCTATTTGTACCAAGTCCGATGCACATACTAAATTCCCCCACCCCACTTTATTTCTTGTTTGAACCAAGTACAAGATTCGACTCCATAAAGTAGCTTTACCACTAACAATAGAAAAAAAAGGTGACGTTGGACCATCCGATCGAGAGGGGCTGAGAGGCAGAAAATGATGCACATGTAGCGACATAGTGACCTGGGGAAGTAGAGCTACGACGGTTTTGAAGGAAGATATACCTGAAGGTCATCGGGGTGTGGATAGGTGGGCGGCAGGAGGCCGGATCCACCCACACTAGGGCAACGACGAAGGGATCGGAGGACCTCCCGCGCCGGCACTCGACCAGAGATAATGGTGCGGCCGGCAGTGGGTCTCCTCCCTCGCTGTCGACGATGGCCTAAACGCTGCCCCCTCTCCCCTTCACCGGCGGAGGGGGATACGTCCGAAGCTGTAACCAGCGGTGAGGATAGAAAGACGGTGTTTTTTGAAGGGAGAAAGATAGTGTTACCACTGCTATCTTGTTTAGATCTGGAGACGATGAGAGTGTGTGAATAGAGCAGCCCTAGCAAGCAAGCGCGGAGGCTCCGGCCTATATATACGTAGTGCGGTAGTTTTTGTTTTTCACTCCATCAAAACAATCGTTTAATATTGTGTACGTGCCAGGTCGCTGTTTTTTTAGTTGTTGATTGTTTTTTGAGATAGCTACCCGCTTATTCCAAGTGGTGTTACGGTGTGCCAGGTCGCGCTTCATATCGTTCAAGTCTAGTACAAGACCCTCCATTAAATGAACAACCACCCCTCATAAAAATTGTGAACAAGCACACGGCTAAAATTATCAGAAATGTGGGCTGCCCCAACATGCATTATTATTTATATTTTCTACTCTCTCCGTTCCTAAATATAAGTCTTTTTAGACATTTCAAATGGACTACAACAAATAGATGTATGTAGAAATATTTTAAAGTATGGATTCATTCATTTTGCTCCGTATGTAGTCACTTGTTAGAATCTCTAAAAAGTCTTATATTTGTGAACGGATGGAGTATGTGGGAGTATCCTCAAAACAAAATGTGAGAGTACAATATTTATTGGGCCCCTTTGTAATTGGTGCTGAATTTTGACCAAAGATTTAACTAACAAAATGTTAGTGCATGTTAACAAAAATTATATCGTTTGATTCGTATTCGGACGTAGTTTTCAATGATGTAGGGGCTGTTTGGTTTCCAGCCACACATTGCCACACTTTGCCACACTTCACCTTAGGCAAATTTGACTTAGTTAGGTGGGTGTTTTGTTCTAGCCACACCTAAGACAAGATTTTTTTATTAGAAGTGAACCCGACATGTCATAGACACAAAATGGGTGGCAAGATTCCCTTAGGCAAGCCAAAGTGGGTCTAAGGGGCTGTTTGGATTGTCACTATCTTTGCCATATGTTGCCACATGATTTTTGCAACATTTGCCTTACTTGAGTTGCTCAAATTGTTAGCCACACTTTGGCTTGCCTAAGGGAATCTTGCCACACTTTTTGTTTCTATGACATGTGGGGTTCACTACTCATAAAAAAATTCCTTGCCTCAAGTGTGGCTATAACCAAACAACTACCTAACTTGGTCAAACTTGCCTAAGGTTAGGTGTGGAAAAGTGTGGCAATGTGTGGCTAGGAACCAAACAACCTCTAACAATTTGAGCAACTCAAGTTAGGCAAGTGTGGCAAAAATTATGTGGCAACATAAGACAAACATAGTCACAATCCAAACAGCCCCGTAATTTTTTTTGACATGCATGAACATTTGGTTAGTTAAATTTGTAGTCAAAATTTGGCAAGGTGCATCAAATCAACACATGCAAGTATCAAAAGGAAAGTCACGACATGAACGCATGCGTTGTACTCCCTCTGTTTCCAAATATAAGTCTTTTTAGAGATTACAACAAGTAACTACATACGAAGCAAAATGAGTGAATCTACACTCTAAAATATGTATACATACATCCATATGTTGGAGTCCATTTGAAATGTCTAAAAAGACTTATATTTAGCAACGGAGGGAGAAACTAATGCATCGGTAAACGCAAATTATTGAAATATATCGAGTGCAGTGCTTTGATGTGTCGCATCAACTGATACAGGACCGAGAAGTTTGATTACTACAATGCCCTCTCGCCTTAACATCACCTGCCTTTGGCTGCATGACAGGTGGGCCACCGACCTGTTGGGTCCACCTGTCATAGATGCAAAGGCAGGAGCAGTAAGTCAATGAAGCTGCATCCCTCCCTCACCCATGAGCGTGGTGGCTGGCAGGACTAGGAGAAGCTCTTGTTCTCTACATGCTCTCCCTCCCGCACGCGGTGGACATGCAATAGTTCAATCGGTGTCAGATGGCCAGAAGCATACTGTAGTACTCCTCCACTGCAGTAGTACTACATCATTGTTCGACTTCCCGAAGAGGCGAAGAGCCAAGGGTAGCCTGGATGCTTGTGTGGCAGTTTCATGTGTAGAGTAGTCTAGCATAGAGTGTACCATGCCTGTAAACTTAAAATTGTTGGGGTCATCTCCATGTTTTTTTTATTAAAATAATCTTGTGGCCCTACCTGTCATCCTGGTGATTCTAGTTTCCACGCTCATCTGATCAAGACAGGAATATATATTTTTAAATTTGTGGTGGTGTAAATGTTAGAGGTTGCAGCAAATGAAGGGTTGTTTGGTTCTCAGCCTAAGGTTGCCACGCCTAACCTTAGTCATGTCACAACATCTTAGGAATGTGTTTGGTTTATTGCCACACTTGTGCCTTGCCACACTTTTATAGTTATATGGCCCACAAGTCATAGGCTCATTTTTTTTGCCAAATCTTGCCACACTGGTGGCCATTTTGTTAGCCACACTTTTTGTGGCAGCCACACTTTGCCTAAGGTTAGTTGTGGCAAAGTTAGTCATGAACGAAACATGCCCGGAGTATTGTACGTTGCGGGTCCTTCAGCCAAGTTTAGAGGCAACCATGTGGGGCCAGTGCTATGATGTGTTGCGTCAACTCGTACAACAAGGAGATGCTTGATTTTACGACTACACGCCTTCTCCCTCGCTCGTGCGCGCGGTGGCTGTCCCTCTCGCACACGGTGGACGGACATGCAAAAGTGGATTTGATACTACTATAGAAGTAGTAGTAACATCATTGTCCGTCTTCTCGAAGAGGCGAAGAGCCAAGAGCAACCCGAACATGGCAGTTGCGAACGCTCACGTGGCAGCCTTTGTGTAGGGGTGGGGCGTGGTGCGGAGCCTTGGAGCACGCATATAGCCAGGCTCTTGCATGAGACAAAATTGCTATTTGAGCCCACTATTTTAGTACTAGTACTTGCTAGTATAGCCCTGTAAACCGGAAAGGGGTATTTGCCTTTCTAGAGATGTCACCGCATGCAGTACTGGCTCAAATCTCAAATCTCATCAACCAAGGCATTTTGTGATTGGAGGAATGTATCTCGTACTTTACAAAGAGTTGCCGGCGGTGTGTCCGTCATGACCAGTAATATCACAAAACCCACCTTTACCAGCAGTGGTAAAGTGGTCTCGAAGTGGCCTCGAAGTTCGATTGGACGAAGCAACCATCATTTCACTGGAACGCTCGTTGAAGCCCTTTCTCCCCTTTCTTGAAGAAAACCTCACTCCAGGCTACTCACTTCTGCCATTTTTCTTCTGTACCGACGAAGGAAAGGTGGGCGAATCAGTGATGCTGCTATATTTCAATCCAAGAATCTTCTTTTTGCGAAGCACCGACCGATTATCATAGCCTATTCTTTTCCCGTTTTCATTGTGATTGTGGTTTCCTTTTGATTGCTTTTTGTTTGTCAGTTCATTGATGGATCCTGGAGCACTAGCCAAAGAGTTGCCAGTGGACAGCCCACTGGAGACAGCGATCTCCAGGAAGCGAGCACCGACCAGCGAGTTGACCATGTTGGCGGGCCAACCCATGGAGATGAAGAACTCCAAGAAACAAGCATTGGCCAAAGAGTTGACGATGTTGGCAGATGAACTCCTCAAAGAAAGTTGGAAGAACAGCAAGGTCCCCACCGTGCCTACCCCAGAAACTCTAATGGCCACCTATGCGAGGCTCAAGGCCAAGTTTGAGGAGATAGTCGCTGTTGAGAAGCAGTATTCCCCTGGCAAGGTGATGGCCCCCATCGAGGACGAGGAGATGGCCCCGGAGGGATGGGATCCCCCGGTGAGCTGCACAAGGTAAAAAACTAATTCCTTACCATAGTTGTGGTTTTTGATTATTTGCAATGTGCTTGCTAATATGTTAGGGTTGTGCAGGTTCCGGTGGACGTCCTTGATGATTTCGATGTTTCGGCCCGTCCTGTGGACAATGCCCCAAAGATCATTTTTGATGTCGCGGTCCATCCTGTTGACAACGCCCCGGAGATCGATTCCAATGCCGCTGTCCATCCTGTGGATAGCGCCCCAGAGATCGATTCCGATGTCATGGTCAGTCCTGTGGACATCGCCCCAGAGATCGATTCACATGCCACAGTCCATGCTGTGGTCATTGCCCGAGAGATTCATGACAAGAAATAGTTGGTCACGCTAATCCTTCAGGGTAGTTTGCATTACCCTATATTTAATTACCAGAACAATGCGTGTTATCAAACCATCTTAGTGCTAGTGCACTATCTTGTGTGGGCGGTACTTGCTACTTTTGTTTGATAGTGAATCATGTGAACCCTCTCCGAGTTATGGAAATAGATGTATCCTCACCAGCTTTTGATGTAATATATCGCATGCTTAGATGTAAGTTCGAACTTATTATCATATTAGCAGGGTTTGTTTGATGATTCTTGATGTTAGTAGGCTAGCTACTGTGCTAGCTATAGTACAAGCAAAACACTCATCAAAGAGAAATATTGGGGCTGATGAGCTCGTGGTACGCTTGTACTTATTCGTCGTCGATCGGCCAATAGCCCAAGCTCCTAAAATTGTAGGCTTAGTGATCGATCAGACAATAGTCGACACGGATACATTCAGGCCTCATTTGGTTCATAGGGTAGGAAAATCGTTGCAAAAGTACATAGACGTACAACACAAAATCATTGCAGTACAGAGATGTACTCCCTCCGTTCCAAAATAGATGACTCAACTTTGTACTACTAACTTTGAAATGGAGGGAGTACTAATCCTACGCCGGCTAGTTTGGCCTAGTGGGTTTCAGTGATATGACATGGTACAGTGTCGTCCAATCTTCGCGTGTGGTAGCAGTATTGTGGGTACAGTAAGTTTTCTTGAAGAAGTGGAATTCAACGAAGTTATGATGGTTCCTTCATCCGACCAACAGTGGGAAAGGTTGGGCATGCGCTACGACCGGGGTGGACCAGGATAATTTTGGGCATGGCAGGTGGACTAGGATGGTCGACGTCCCACATGTCGGCGAATGGAAAGTATTCTTTTCCGATATAGAGGACGAGCTACGAGTAATCATTGTTTATTTTTGATGAGGCGAGGGAGGGACGAGCAACGAGTAATCATTGTCTCCACTGTTACGATGGAGCAGTGTGAAACACGGCAGCCCAGTGAACTTGGCATGTGCACCACTCCCTCCTTCCTCATGTAATACTACCATAGTGTTGACTATAAGGTTGGCTATAATGGTTACAACTTTTTCTCACTTTGTCTCCATCTATTTCCTCTCAAATGTTTTTACCTTTCTTTTTTAGACACAATTGTTTTTTTAGGCCTCTTTTTCTTAGATTTAGTTTTGTATACCTAGGAGCATGTGTAGAGATGGGCTCTTGCAGATCCCACTCATTGACTTTGTCAATGCCTCTCTCTCCTCCACAAAAGCAGGCTTATAGGCCAATATTTTACTGGTACTACTTGCTATGAATGCAGGCAGCTAGCGTCTGAGGGGGAGGGCTTGGAAGCGGTCCGAACTCCTGCATGGCCGACCTCACATTATCACCATATATTTCTTGGAGTCCGTGCACAGCGGGCGGGCGATCTCTTCTCCCTCCATCGTCTCTCTCTTCTCAGCCGACGCCCGCCGAGCGATTAGAATTCGGCTATTGATGGTTTATTCAATTGCAGTCCCACATGTCAGTGAAATTGCAATACAACGCGTTTCCTTTTGGTGAGCGGTGTGTGAGCCGGACTGTCGGGGGTGCGACGCGTACGAGTCGTAAGTGTGCCGCCTTTTCTTTTGAACTTGAAAAGAGAAACATTTTCATGTGATCGATCGATAGAAATCCAGAACAAAATGACGAGGGCGGTGCTTTCCCATGCGTTATGCGGTCTAGTTTGAGTGATATGACGTGCTACAATGCCGTCCACTTGCTCCATTTTTATGTAAGAAAGAGTTTACACTCTTACGTGGGAGGAGTGTAAAACACGGCAGATCTGATTTTGATCGAGGGATAACTGTTCCCTGCCAAATAATGGAGCACTGTTAATCTCTAGCACTGGCCCACAAATTTAGATCGGCATTTGTCCGAGGACATGATGGATGCCATCCAATGCTGCCCGCATAACTGGACTAGGGTATTACACCACAACGGTGGCCCGAACCAGTATAAACCCTGTGGCCTTCTGTGTTGTGAGTTTGTCGAGTTCGTCCGCAAGATCCTAGCGAGCTAGAGCATAGATCGGTTGGAGGGAAAGACTTCGCATGCACCTCAGTGTTCGAACCTTAAGGGTTTGCCGGAACCCCACACCCCGACATTTGGCGCACCAGGTAGGGGTGCGCCGTAGCTTCCCCTCCATCAGTTCGTCGCTCCGTCGCTCTGTCGTCTCCATGTCGGAGGCTCGCCGCGCTCGAGCTGAGCGTCGGGCCGCCTAAGCCGCCCGCGTCGCTCAGACGGCTCCTGTCGGTGGGCCGCCTCGTCGTTCTCCGTCCCCCACCGCCAATGCTGCCACCGGCCCAGTGGGAAACGAGCAGCAGTCGTCCTCACAACATGCTTCAGTGTGGCAGGACGACCGCACCACTACTCCATCGCTCACCCCTACTGGCTCTTCATCTCACGCGCACCGCGCTCCCATGGAGGCACGAGCCACGCTCATCGTGGCGAATGAGCTCCTGCGTTACCGCCCCGTTGACGACGTCTATGAGGAGTGGCTCGACCGCGTCGCCGAGCTTGTCCGTGCCGCGGGGGGCTCTCTGGCCCTATCCCACTCTCTTCCTCCTCCTCAGCAGGCCGTGGGCAACGGGGCTCGTGGCATGCCTCTATCGTCTCGACGCCAAGACGGTGCCTTGGCTCCAAGGCGCGCGCCTCCGCGGCGTGATCCGCCGCGCCCGGCGCCCGCGCGTGAAGAAATGAGCTGCCAAGAAATCCCGCGGCCTCGAGAAGCTGCGCCAGCGCTCCCTGCGCCACCTCGTGAAGAACGTGCGCCGCCTGCAGTGGCACAGCGCGGACCTCGGCAAGACAAAGCTCCGCCCACGAAGCGGCCCCCAGCAACCACGGCAGGCTGCCGGGCCTTCACCCCTGAGCTGCGTAGCGTTGCCTGGCCAGGCAAGTTCAAGCCAGATCTGCCTCCTCGATACGACGGCACCGCCGACCCCGCGGAGTTCCTGCAGCTCTATGAGTTGAGCATCGAAGCGTCCAACGGCGATGAAAAATTCATGGCGAACTGGTTTCCCATGGCTCTCAAGGATGGGGCCCGCTCTTGGCTCCTGAACCTGCAGCACGGCTCGATCTCCTCCTGGGACGAGATACGCGACCGCTTCATCGCCAACTTCCAGGGGCAACCCATCATGGTCATCTCGTCTTACCCATTGGAGAGGATACTCAGGAGCCCAAACTCAGCCGGAAGGGTCGCTGAATGGAACATCGAGCTGCAAGCATTTCAGCTGGAGTTTAGCACCACCAGAGTCAGCAAGGGAGCCGCGCTCGCCAATTTTGTGGCAGAATGGACAAATTCCCCGGCTCTTGAGGAAAGAGAAGACCGTTCCACCTCCCCAGGAAGCGAGGCGCCAGACGGCTGGGTCATGTATTTTGATGGCGCCTTTGCGCACCAGGGCGCGGGGGCTGGAGCGGTGCTCATCTCGCCCACTCAGGACAAGCTTTGCTACACCGTGCAACTCTGCTTTCAGCACAGCGAGAAGGTCTCCAACAATATCGCGGAATATGAGGGCCTCATAGCCGTCCTGAAGGCTGCGGCGGCTATGGGGGTGAGGCGCCTTACCGTCAAGGGCGACTCACAGCTCCTCGTCAACTTATCCAACAAAGTGTACGAGCCAAAGGACGAGCACATGGAGACCTACCTTGCTGAGGTACGCAAAATGGAAAAGCAGTTCACAGGCTTGGAGCTGCAGCACGTGCCCCAGGGCACCAAAAAGGAAGCCAATGACATCGCCAAGAGAGCATCCAAGCAGCAACCACAAGAGCCCGGCGTCTTCAAAGAGAGGCTCTTCAAGCCGTCAGCTACGCCACCTCTCTCAAGAACGACTCAGCCTCGGGAGGACCTCCCTCAGCCCCTGGCCTCGGTAGCCCCAGATTACGGCCCAACCTCAGGAGCTCGGCTGCTCTTGGCGCTCGAGCCGTACGAGGAGTGCTGGACCAAAGAGTTTGGGGAGTACCTGATGCATGGGACACTGCCGGAGAAAGGAGAGGACGCGGAGCGCATGTCTCGATAGGCCACGGCATACTACATTCAAGACGGCGAGTTGTACAGGAAACGATGGAACGACGTCAAGCTGCGTTGCATCTCCAGTGAACAAGGGAGGGAACTGCTGACTGACATACACGGCGGGGACTGTGGACATCACTCGTCATCACGGACCCTCGTCGGCAAGGCCTTCCGCAGTGGGTTCTATTGGCCTACATTACTCAACGACGCAGCTCAACTGGTGAAGTCCCGTGAAGCTTGCCAATTCCACGCCAAGCAAATCCACCAGCCTGCTCAAGGCCTCCAAACCATCCCGCTCGCATGGCCGTTCGCAGTCTGGGGGCTGGACAGCCTAGGCCCATTCCCACGAGCGCCAGGGGGGCTACCGCTATCTCTACATCGCCATCGATAAGTTCACCAAGTGGGCAGAGGTAGAAGCCATCTGAACCATTCCAGCCGGCTCTGCTGTCAAGTTCATCAAGGGCCTTGTGAGCTGCTTCGGGGTCCCCAGCCTTATTATCACAGATAAGGGCTCGCAGTTTACTAGTAACCTCTTTAAGACCTACTGCCTAACCTTGGAACACAGATCTGCTACGCTTCGGTAGCCCACCCTAGGTGTAATGGTCAGGCCGAGCGTGCCAACACTGAGGTCCTGAGGGGCCTCAAGACCAGGACTTTTAAGAAGAAGATGGAGGCCTGTGGCAGGGGTTGGCACGATGAGCTCCAGTCCGTGTTGTGGTCCATCCGCACCACCGCTACCAAGCCAACGGGCGAGATTCCGCTCTTCCTCGTCTACGGGGCAGAAGCAGTCCTCCCTCACGATGTCAGGCATCGCTCCGCGCGGGTCTTGGCATTCGACGAAACACAGCAGGACGCCATGCGGGGGATGGATCTCATGCTAGGGGAGGAACATCGTCGTGAAGCTGCATTACGGGCGGCAACGTACCAGCAAGCGATGTGGCGCTACCACTGCCCCAACATTCGCTCCAGGATGCTCCAGATGGGTGACTTAGTCCTGAGGCGGGTCCTCTCCAGGGAAGGCTTGTACAAGCTCTCACCCATGTGGGAGGGCCCGTTCAGGGTCGTCCACATCTCCAAGCCTGGCGCCTTGCGCTTGGAGACGCAAGAGGGGACACCTATCCAAAACGCCTGGAACATCTAGCACCTTCGGAAGTTCTACCCATGAGGCAAGGCCCAGAGCCTGTGAAGCAAGGCCCAGTGCCTGAGAAGCAAGGCCCAGTGCCTGAAAAGCAAAGGCCCAAATCCTGTGAAGCAAGGCCCAGTGCCTGAGAAGCAAGGCCCAGTGCCTGAAAAGCAAAGGCCCACGCCTGGAACATCTAGCACCTTCGGAAGTTCTACCCATGAGGCAAGGCCCAGAGCCTGTGAAGCAAGGCCCAGTGCCTGAGAAGCAAGGCCCAATGCCTGAAAAGCAAAGGCCTAAATCCTGTGAAGCAAGGCCCAGTGCCTGAGAAGCAAGGCCTAGAGCCTGTGAAGCAAGGCCCAGTTCCTGAGAAGCAAGGCCCAGAGCCTGTGAAGCAAGGCCTAGTGCCTGACAAGCAAGGCCCATAGCCTGTGAAGCAAGGCCCTGTGCCTGAGAAGCAAGGCCCAGATCCTGTGAAGCAAGACCTGGTGCCTGTGAAGAATCGCCGCCCGTGACACTCTCACGTAATAATGAGTTGGGGTTGTACATGCCCTGGAGTCTCAGGAGCGCCGGCCTCAGGCCCTGAGGCTCCCTCCCATGCCTACTGGACAACACTTACCTCCGCGCTGGTGAGAAGACTTGAAGACTAGATTAGGTGCTGGACGCGGCTTTTCATTTGCTTTCCATAGTTGGCTTGCTTTTCCTTAATCGAGTTTGCCTTTGGCGTTCCTTGCTGATTTGGTTCCTTCGCCTTTTACCACGTGTTTTCGGCTCTGGTTTACCCGTGATCTCTCTCTCGCATACCTCGCGAGGGGGCTAGGCAGGTGCCCTCGTGAGCTTTTCCTTCTCTCTGCCTTCTCACGAGTCACCCTCATTCGAGCCTGGAAGCTGGCGCAACTCTCCTAACTCCGTACCCCTCGGGTACTGTTGGGGATATTACTACTGGGCGTAAACCGGCCTATCTGGGCCGGGTTAACTTCGTTAGTAGTTAAGTATGTTAAAGCCCAAGAAGACAGAGGAGGGCTCAAGGCCCATGGTCGGTTCAAGGCGTGTAGCCGTAAACCGGCGTTAGTAGTTAACTTGTATTGTAAGTTAGGAATAAGTAGAGACCAAACCGGACACATCTATGAGCCGGTATTGGGACTCTGTAAGCCAACGGGAGTCACTCGTGTATATAAGGGGACGACCCGGGGCGGTTCAAGGATAACAGACAACAACTCGAGACATAGGCAAAGCTTGTTTGCTCCCTAGTCATCCAAACCCCCATCAACCATCACAAATAGACGTAGGCTTTTACCTTCATCGAAGGGGCTGAACTAGTATAAACTCTCTTGCGTCCCTGTGTCCGCTTTAACCCCTTTAAGCTAACCCGTCGCGATGGCTCCATGAGTAAGTCCTTTCTCTAGGACATCTGCCGTGACAAAACCACGATAGTTGGTGCCCACCGTGGGGCTATCGCACGATGGTTTCAAGTTCTTGGAGGGCCGCTTTGAAGGACTCGAGGGCTACGCCATAGGCCGGATGACTAAGAGTCGTCGCGGCAAACTCTACATCGACGACGCAGGCTGGGGCCCCGAGGCCGGTTCAATTGAGTACGGGTACCGGGTCCCCATTGGTGGCATTCACGTTTTCATTGGCAAGATCGATGAACCGGGCCCCGAGCTGGACATCTGCACCGACCTTGTCGAGACGGCTCAGCGTGCGCGATCCGCCCAGGTTAAACTGGCCATGAAGCGTGCCTTCGTGGGATTCATCCATGGAGGAAGTTATGAGGATGGATCGGAATCTCGCGGCAGTACCGTCGTTTGTTCCGATGACGAGTCATCGACCGGAGAAACCGAATCTCTTTATCAGAACAAGACGGCTGGATTGGGGGCTGTTCCGATGGCGACAGTATTCCGGACCCCTCTGATCTGCCCAACCGGGCTGGAGTATTCATGACTGGCACACAAGAAGCGCTTCATTCTTCGACTGCTACGGCAAAGACCTCCGGTTCAGCAGCGGCAACGGCTGCCGGGGCAGGAGGCCCTGTGCGCCCGCCGGCTCAAGTTCTATCAGAGCTATTTGATGCATTGGCTGTGCTTATGGCGGAGGCTAATCCGGCGGATCAGGGCATTCACAACGCCGAGATTGCAAAAGTGAAGGAACAGATCACCCAGGCCAAGGCAGATCTGGTAGCCGAGGACACCAGGATGGCCACGGAGCGGGCTGCTTTAGACGCACAAGCCTACAGGCTCATGTTGGACCAGAGTGCGTCGCAGGAAGTCATGAGGAGGAAGTACTGATCCCGTTTGCCTCCGGTTTTTGAGGCCAGAGACCTTTTCAACACTCCAGGAGTAGGAACCGGCAATCCGATGGAGGGAAACCAGGCTAAAGCTCCCGGGGCCGGCGCACCGGTTCAGCCTCGTCAGATGGACCCGCCTCGTCAAAACACCGCTATACCTCAAGCTGTTTTAACACCTCCGGGTCACTACTCCATCCCAATGGACAATCTCGTTGCCGCTGCTGCACGGCTGGAGGCCATTCCAATTAAAGGTGATTCACCGCAGGCAGTAGAGACGCGATGGGTCAAGGAGCTTCTGAGGACAGCCTTTGTCCAACAGGAAGCATACTCGTACATCCGCGACCGGATCCACTCGACCCCCCGTCCAAGCCGGAGCTATAGCAGGCATATGGATGAACCGGCAGTGTCGAGTAACGAACAACGTGGAGCACCCCGTGGCAACAACCCAACAGGTGGTGCTGATGACGCTCAGGAAGTGGTGAACCGGGCCCGAGCGCGCAGGGAGGCCGAGTTAGCCGCACAGCATCAGGCTCGGCAGCTCACACCAGTTCGTCCAACCATCTCGATCGAACCTGATGTTACTTCTAGTTCTTTGGGGGTGCCTTGCCTTATCCCCGCTTTACGCAATGTGCGCCTGCCCAAGGATTTCAAGGGCCCGCGCAAGGTACCAAATTACACGGCGGATTAGCCTCCGGAGACATGGGTGGAGAGCTATGAGATGGCCATGGAGATGCTTGATGTGGATGACACGACATGTGCGAAATACTTCACCATGATGCTTGAAGGTACGGCCCGTACTTGGTTAAAAAGCTTGCCGGCTAATTCTATCAGTTCATGGGCCCAATTACGAGCCCGGTTTATCAGCAATTTCAAGGATACATGTAAACAACCTATGTCGATAGTGGACTCAGCTGCATGCGTCCAGGAGGAAGGAGAGTCAACAACTCATTGGGTGCGCCGGGTTTCACAAGTGTTTCACTCATCAGACCGCATCAACGCTGACACCGCAGTATTAACCCTAGAAGGCAACTGCCGGTTTGGGCCCCTAAAGCTGAAGTTGGGACGGATGAAGCGTCATTGCACTGACATGGGGACCCTCATGGCCACTTTGGTGAAATATGCTGATTCTGATAGTACCAAGGATCCCGAATCTGATGATGACAAGATAGGGAAGGGAAAGAGGAACAACAACTCCAAGGGTCAGCAGCATCACTGGGCAGGCAATGGTGGTGGAGGCAAGCGTAAAGACGATGGTAACATGGACTTTGTGGCTAATACTAACGCACAAGACAATGGCCAGTGACGCAGGGGTAAACCGAAAAATCGTAATGGGGCACCCAATCCTAACCCAGAACGCCTAAACTATCTGCTAAGCCAGCCCTGTCCAAGACATGGGACGAAGGAGTCGCCAGCAAACCACCTTTGGAAGGATTGCTTTATTATGCAGGAGTTCAAGAATTCTAATAATTTCCGGTATGATCACGAATCTGGCGGTAGCTCAGGATCCGGGCCGGGTTACGGTGGAGGAAGTTCCGGTTCAGGGTTTAATGGTAATCCGGGCGGACATAATGGTCAAAATAGTCAGAACAACCAGGGTGGTTACAACCAACAACAGCAACAGTTAGGTTACCAGAGCAACCCAAAGCAGTTGAGTAGTGGGCAGTACCATGTTTTCACCACTAGCTTGGACAAGCGAGACCGAAAGGTTCAGAGGCGGGCGGTCAACTCTGTTGAACCGGCCATACCCCATTATCT